>NC_057808.1:459902545-460100053 GCF_018294505.1 Triticum aestivum | reverse complement strand
TGCACACCCACTTTTTTCTCGTTTTTCTTAAAGTAATACAGGATTTATAAAACATTCTAATTTGAAAACAAATACAACTTTTGAAAAAAATGTTCGAGAATTTCATAAAATATTCATGAACTCAAAATATGTTCGTGACCTTGCAAAATGGTTTGGGAAATCATAAAATGTTCGTGATTTTGATAAAATTATGCATATTAAAAATATGTTCAAGGTTTTGGACAACATTCAGGAATGAAATGTTCATGAAATAGCCAAAAAGATCATGAATTATAAAAATGATCAAATAGACTAAAAAATGTTCAAAATTTTCAAAAATTGTTCCCAAATTGGAAAAAAAATCATTGTTTCCAAACAACAGCTGATTCATAAAATGTTCATTAATTTCATAAAACATTCCCAAGTGTAAAAATAATGTTCGCCGATTTAAAAAAATCACGAGTTTCAATAAAATGTTCTCGAATTTGTGAAAAAGATGTTCACATATTAAAAAAAAATGATTTCACAAAAAATTCCGCGAGCTTTTGAAAAATTTCCTGATAAAAAAGATTGTGATTTCAAAACTGATAGTGTATTCGAAAAACATTCAAGATTTCGAAAATATGATTGCAAACGGAAAAAAGAAAAAGAGAAAACTAAAGAAAGAAGAAAATGGAATGGAAAACTAAACAGTGAAAAAATAGGAGAAGCATAACAGGAATAAAAAAAGATAATGAAAAAAATAAGGAAAAGACCAGGAAAAAAATTGGTTCAGGGAATGCTTCCCCGAGATTGGTTGTAGAAAACCCAGAATGGGTTGGCCCATATAGACGACATGCTACGTCACTATTTGGCGACCTATTTGCCAAGCCGGGACAGACTCATGGAGGCATGCTCTGTTGGATTGCAACATGGCAAAATCAGTATGGGCACTTCGGGAGGATGACACCACTATACCTCTGATAACTAATGAAACGACTGATGCAAAACTATGGTTGTTTGGACTCAGCAACACTCTCGGAAGCCATCAGTTCGTGCAAGTTATTGTGACCCTTTGGGCTATATGGTGGGCAAGGCGGAAGGCCATACACGAGCAGGAGTTTCAGAGCCCGTTGTCCACCCACATGGTTATACAACGATATCTGATGGATCTGAATATTATCGCCACGAATAAACCAGCGATTGCACCTAGTGCTGGTGTGAGGGGGATTGACCGTTGGATCCCACCTCCCCTGGGAACTACCAAAATAAACCCAGATGGTGTTGTGTCAAAATCCATAAAGAAAGGTGATGTCGGTGTTATATGCAGGGATGATCATGGTGTTTTTAGAGGGGCATCAGCAGTAGTTTATGAAGGGGTAACAGACCCGGCCACACTTGAGGCCTATGCATGCCGAGAAGCTCTAGTTATCGCTGAAGATCTCATGTTAAGCAAGCTCAAGGTTGCTTCAGACTGTCTGAGACTCATCAGTGATCTTCAAGCACCCATCCAGTTTGGAAGCTACTGTATGGTTTTGAGGGAGATTCAAGACCGACGTAGCAAGTTTCAGGCTAGTGAATTTTGCCACGAACAACGCACATGCAATAAGGAGGTTCATGCATAGCTAGATATGCTACTAGTTTAGAATCTGGGCGACATCTTTGGTTGCTCGAGCCACCTGTTGGTCTTTGTTTTCCTACAATCATTATGAGATAAATAAAGTGTGCTGTTTCTAAAAAAAAAGCCAAATATGACTCGCGGCGAAAAACCCTTATTGAGCGAACCGGATTTCGGCAAACGGTACTGTAGCAAATGGTTTAGGAAAATAAGAAAGTTACGTATAAATGAATACAAAAACTAATGGCGTGAATGTTTTAAATTTTTACTGAAATTGCGGGAAAATATGAATTTCTGATTTTTTAAGCACACAAATAATTTCGAAATTCGTTGGAATATTTTTTAAATAGATGAATAATGTTTTATGTTTATTAAAACAGGAAAATGTTTTTAAATTCCGAACATTCCAAGAAGTACAAACTTTCTTGAAATTTTATGAAATCATTATTTGGAAACCTGAATATTTATTAAAAAGATTTTGTAAATTTTTTGAAAGTGCAAACAAATTTTGGATTCCAAAATATGTTTCAGCACACAAATATAGTTTTGAAAATTGGAAAAGTTTCCGGAAACGCCAAAAAAATGTAAAATTCATGCAATTTTTCTAACATGTAAATATATTTTGTGGTTTTTCCGAATGTGTAAAAAAAATATTATTATTCAAATATGTTACTAAAATTAGAAAATAATTTTGAAAAACGTACAATATTATTAACTAGAACAATAATTAAAATTTATATTTTTTATTTATTAATTGGGAACTTTTTCAAATCAGTATTTTTTGAAAGAAATGATAAAAAAGAGATAGGAAAATCGATGTAAAAAAGGGATAAATTATAAAAATGGAAAAACTAGTACAGAAAACAACAAGAACAAAAGCCCGGTTAGAAACCTTGTAAAAAGTTTCCAAAACAGGTAAGGAACCTTCTGAAGGTTTCCACAACCGTATGGTGCACTATGTTTCCTCCTAAAATGGGCCAGCCGAAATAGACTCGCTCAAGTTTGTTTTTGTGCCAATTTCACACAGAGCGCGTCAAATATAAAAACCCCATGCAACATGGCAAACGTCCATTAAAGGACACATAAAAGAGGCTCGGGCCATGCATGGTATATTAAAGTAGTTTGTGAAGCCAGATGGGACTGTGCCAAAACAGCAAATCCAGCGCTGATAAGTGGCGCACTGCATGTGCGTCATTTGTCGCAATCTATGAGTTTTGCCTGTTTTGTACGTTCATTTTCTAAAAATGGTTTATATCTTAAATTATGTGTTCAAATCTAGAACCGTTTTCACCGTTGCATTTCTCCAATCGAGATCTTCAAAACTAGATAACATAGTTTTCCTAAAAATTGTTTTTTCACGAAAAAGGAAAAAAAAAGATAAAAAAACAAAGACCAAAAGAATAAGACAAAAATAGTATGCCGAAAAAACCAGCAATCGAAAAATATGAAAACTGGATCCCAAAAGCTCAATTGTGTTTCTCATTTTTTTTGATGCACAGGTTCCTATTTTTTGGAGAAGCACAAATTGTACCTCTCGCATAAGCAAAGTTGTGCTTCATGCGGTGGATGCATAGAATGTATTTTTTTCTTCTTTTTTCAGTATAAGCACATCTTGTGCTTCTAGTAAAAAAAGCATGCTTCCCGAAAAAAAATGTTATTTCGTCAACCTAAGAACAAAAGAAAAGTAAAAAGCCATAAGAACACATGCAAAAAAGTCAAATCCTGAGGGTGTACCCAGCGTGCGATATGGCGGCGGCTGGACATGCCACTTGATGCACTCTCGGTGTCCCATATGTGACTCTACGAAAGCCCTCGAAGGGATAGCCGTTAGGTTGTTGGGTTTCTGCATATGCGCTTGTACAAGGACTCAAGGAGTGAGTAAGGAAAAAGGTGCATCTATGTGGCAAAATCTATCTTCTCGCTTGTTGCGGTAGATTGACGCTGAAATGTAGGGGAAAGGTAGTGCATCACTTAACTGCATAGGCCCGTTTTCCCCGCAAAAAAAAACTGCATAGGCCCGTTTAGCTAGGTTTTCTGTGCGTTCAGCTTTCTGGTTTTGGGTACCTTACAGAGTGTTCCGGTCCGGTACATGTACCTTTTTTTTGCTTTCTTCAAGAAATATTCGTGTGTTAATAAGAGAAATTGCTTCTGAAAAGATATTCGTATTTTAAACTATTGTTCACTATTTTAAAAGTATTTAAGTTTTTGAAAAAAATGAAATTTCAAAAAATGTTTGTCTTTTCAGTAAATGTTCACATTGTAACAGACTATTCACAATGTCAAAAACTTTGGCCTTTTCTAAAAAGTGATCATATTTTAAAAATGTTTGAACTTTTTTAACTTTTTTATGTTTTCAAAATTTGTTCAAGAATTCCCAAAATACTTTTTCAAAAAAGTGTTCCAAAATGTAGAAAATGTTTTTTTTTGTAAGATGTTCACGTTTAAAAACTGTTCGTGTTTTCCCCAAAAATGTTTGTATTTGCAAAGAATGTTCGTGTACTCACAAAATGTTCGGAATTTTGTAAAAGTATGTTTGAGTTTGAAAACATTGTCCACTTGTTCCCACAAAAAATGTGTTTTAAAGTGTTAAAAAGTTTTTAAAAATTCATGTCTTCCAAAATAGCTCGCGTCTTAAATAAAAATGTGTTTCAGAAAATGTATGTGTTTACAAAATCGTTTTCTAACCAACTGGGAAACCCATGTGCTACAGTGTCAAGTTGTTATAGAAAAATAGAGTCGCTACAGGGAAAACCGAGTCAATACAGGAAAACCAAATCGCGACAGTGCTGCTACAAAAAAAATGTCGGGACATGGGGTCTACGCAGGTAGATCTAGCCTGTAACAGACCATATAAGTGCTCAAGACTCATGCACGGAAATAACGATGGCTCGAACTTATATGCCAGTCCGTTTTGCGTCTTTTATCTCGAACTTATATGCATCTATCACTAGCAAATACATGACAGAGATCTCCGCTAGACATTATTAGTTATACTAGATGATGCTCCGCGTGTTGCTATGTGAACCTTAGTAAACATATGTATAAATAGATACTAAAAAACTAAAATTATTGCAAAATCAAATTTAAGAATGCTCTCGGGATATATTTTAAAAACAATAAAGTATATGAAGCATGTGAAGATGTTGTATAAAAAGATAGTTCTATTGGACTGAAGTCACATGGGGTGCCATTTTTAACAAAAATGTGTTACATGACCTACATATATTTTCTTCAAGCGTACAACATACAAATATATGTAGATCACGCTACAAAAATGTGTAACATGACCGTCTATTCCCGCACAAAAATAAGTGCAGTAAATTAACATGCATGGTTGCTGAGGTGGCATGGTTGCATGGATTGTAACATATGACTGACGATGACATGTACCTAGGGTAAGGTCTTGGGCCTGACCTATATGCCCTACCCAAGGACACTACACAAGAGGCCAAGGCCTATGAAGATACCGACTGGAATCACCTCAGAGTGCAACCCACTCGACAGAAGATCTACTCGGATACCCCAATTTCACTCGACCATCACCATTCACTCGGAATACAAGAATCCACTCGAAGGACAGAAGACCTAGAGTCACCTCTGGATAGCAACGGTCGGTCATTCACTCCGTCACCTTAAAGATCATTAAGCACGAACGTTACTAGTAACGTCCGTAGCATTACTCTCTCATTGAACCCTTGCGTAAATAAGGACTGCGAGCGGTCGGTGTACTCTATATAAGCCACCCCTCCCCTCTGGCACAAGGGTTCACACCCCCTGTAACTCAACACTCCAATCAACAAAGCCTCCGCGGCACCGAGACGTAGGGCTGTTACCTCCCCCGAGAGGGGCCTGAACTCGTAAATCCGAGTGTACAACTTCGCCGTAGCTAGGCTCTGATGACCCACAAGTGTAGGGGATCTATCGTAGTCCTTCCGATAAGTAAGAGTGTCGAACCCAACGAGGAGCAGCAGGAAATGACAAGTGGTTTTCAGCAAGGTATTCTCTGCAAGCACTAAAATTATCGGCAACGGGTAGTTTTGTGATAAGATAATTCGTAACGGGCAACAAGTAACTAAAGTAAACAAGGTGCAGCAAGGTGGCCCAATCCTTTTTGTAGCAAAGGACAAGCCTGGACGCACTCTTATATAAAGCAAAGCACTCCCGAGGACACATGGGAATTATCGTCAAGTTAGTTTTCATCATGCTCATATGATTTGCGTTAGTTACTTTGATAATTTGATATGTGGGTGGATCGGTGCTTGGGTGCTGCCCTTCCTTGGACAAGCCTCCCACTTATGATTAACCCCTCTCGCAAGCATCCGCAACTACGAAAGAGGAATTAAGGTAAACCTAACCATAGCATGAAACATATGGATCCAAATCAGCCCCTTACGAAGCAACACATAAACTAGGGTTTAAGCTTCTGTCACTCTAGCAACCCATCATCTACTTATTACTTCCCAATGCCTTCCCCTAGGCCCAAACAATGGTGAAGTGTCATGTAGTCGACGTTCACATAACACCACTAGAGGAAAGACAACATACATCTCAACAAAATATCAAACGAATACCAACTTCACATGATTACTTATAACAAGACTTCTCCCATGTCCTTAGGAAAAAAAGTAACTACTCACACAACATATTCATAATCATAATAAGAGGAGTATTAATTATCATTAAGGATCTGAACATATGATCTTCCACCGAATAAACCAACTAGCATCAAGTACAAGGAGTAATCAACACTACTAGCAACCCACAGGTACCAATCTGAGGTTTTGGGACCAAGATCGAATACAAGAGATGAACTAGGGTTCGAGAGGAGATGGTGCTGGTGAAGATGTTGATGGAGATTGACCCCTCTCGATGAGAGGATCGTTGGTGATGACGATGGCGATGATTTCCCCCTCCCGGAGGGATGTTTCCCAGGCAGAACAGCTCCGCCGAAGCCCTAGATTGGTTCTGCCCAGGTTCCGCCTCGAGACGGCGACGCTTCGTCCCGAAAGCTTCCTTCTGATTTTTCCAGGGTAAAAGACACCATATAGCAGAAGATGGGCACCGGAGGCTTGCCAGGGGACCCACAAGGTCGGGGGGCGCGCCCAGGGGGGTAGGGTGCGCCCTCCACCCTTGTGGATGGCTGGTGCCCCCCTCTGGTTCTTTCTTCGCCCAATATTTTTTATATATTCCAAAAACATGCTCCGTGAAGTTGACTTTTGGAGTAGTGTAGAATAGGTCTCTAATATTTGCTCCTTTTCCAGTCCAGAATTCCAGCTGCTGGCATTCTCCATCATCATGTAAACCTTATAAAATAAGAGAGAAAAAGGCATAAGTATTGTGATATAATGTGTAATAACAACCCATAATGCAATAAATATCAACATAAAAGCATGATGCAAAATGGACGTATCAGGCTCTGCCCTGTCCTACGTACCCCCCCATCTGTACTGCCAGATCCGTTTGCACGACAGTTGGTGCCCACCGTGGGGCAGGCGTCTAAGCGACTTCCGGCGAGGTTGCGATCTTCGATCTCCATCGACATGGTTTCCGGTGGTGGATTGTCCTTGGGCCGCGAGATCCGTCTCGGCGCGCTCACCTTCATCGCCGACGATTCGACTTGGCTCCAAGAAGCCCCCCTCAACGTCGAGGCGCTCTCCATTCGCGGGGCGGCGCACTTCCGCGTGAGTGCCTGCGGCGTCCTCTTGCGGCAGCCGTCGACTTAGTATCGGTTGGCTCCCGTGGCATCTTCCCTTCCCGCTGTTCGCCGCCGCAAGCGATCCGATCACTCACGACTCCAGCGGTGGGTGAAGCACGCGGTGGCTCGTTGATACGTCTCCAATGTATCTACTTTTCCAAACTCTTTTGCCCTTGTTTTGGACTCTAACTTGCATGATTGGAGTGGAACTAACCCGGACTGACACTGTTTTTAGCAGAATTTCCATGTTATTTTTGTGCAGAATAAAAAGTTCTCGGAATGACCTGAAAATCAATGGAGATAACTTTTGGAATTAATAAAAAATATTGGTGAAAGAATCAACAGCAGGGGGCCCATACCCTATCCACAAGGGTGGGGGGCGCGCCCACCCCCCTGGGGCACGCCCTTCGACCTTGTGGGCCCCCTGGACCTGCGCCGACCTCAACTCCAACTCCATATATTCACTTTCGGGGAGAAAAAAAATCAGAGAGAAGGATTCATCACGTTTTACTATACGGAGCCGCCGCCAAGCCTGTTCTTCCTCGGGAGGGCAGATCTGGAGTCCGTTCGGGGCTCCGGAGAGGGGAATCCGTCGCCATCATCATCATCAACCATCCTCCATCACCAATTTCATGATGCTCACCGTCGCGCATGAGTAATTCCATCATAGGCTTGCTGGACCGTGATCGGTTGGATGAGATTTACCATGTAATCGAGTTAGTTTTGTTAGGGTTTGATCTGTAGTATCCACTATGTTCTAAGATTGGCTTGCTATGACTTTGCTATGCTTAATGCTTGTCACTAGGGCCCGAGTGCCATGAGTTTAGATCTGAACCTTTTATGTTTTCATGAATATATTTGTGTTCTTGGTCCGATATTGCAAGTTATAGTCACCTACTAAGTGTTATGATCCGGCAACCCCGGAGTGACAATAGTCGGGACCACTCCTGGTGATGACCGTAGTTTGAGGAGTTCATGTATTCACTAAGTGCTAATGCTTTGGTCCGGTACTCTATTAAAAGGAGGCCTTCATATCCCTTAGTTTCCAATAGGACCCCGCTGCCACGGGAGGGTAGGACAAAAGATGTCATGCAAGTTCTTTACCATAAGCATGTATGACTATATTCGGAATACATGCCTACATTATATTGATGAACTAGAGCTAGTTCTGTGTCACCCTATGTTATAACCGTTGCATGATGAATGCCATCTGACATAATTATCCATCATTGATCCATTGCCTACGAGCTTTTCACATATTGATCTTTGCTAAGTTACTTTCCTGTTGCCACTGTTATGATTGCTACAAAACTACTACTATTACTTTTGCCACCGTTACCGCTACTTCCATACTACTTTGCTACTAAATATTTTGCTGCTGATATTAAGTCTTTCAGGTGTGGTTGAATTGACAACTTAGCTGCTAATACTTGAGAATATTCTTTGGCTCCCCTTGTGTCGAATCAATAAATTTGGGTTGAGTACTCTACCCTCAAAAACATGTGCGATCCCCTATACTTGTGGGTTATCACTTGTCAGTCGTCCACTACTCAGATTGCAGCGATCGAGCCCGACGAGTCCCTTTACGGCCTGTTCGATCTGTCGACTGGTCACTCAGATACGCTTTCCGAGTGCGAAAGCAATGACCCCGCGGCAGAGGACCTCATGGTTGGCTCCCAGCGTAGCCTACCAGGATTTCACCGCGGCGGCCGCGACAGAAGTGATGGATCGGCACATGGCGACGACGAATACTACCCGCAAGCTCTCACTGCGGAACAAAGAGAAGAACTACAGCGTAGAGATGAACAGGCTCTCTAGACCCCCATCGTTGGGGAGACCGCTGAGGCTCAGGCCCTGGAGGCTGCGCGCGTAGCCACTCTTGCTGAACGTGCGCGCCTGGAGAATCTCCAGAAGTCACACGACGTCCGCGCTCGTAGACAACTCCCGAGCTCTAGTCGACGGCAGCGGCAATTGTTTACGACTGGATCTCGGGACAAGTGTCAGGTATACCGCACTCCGATTCAGAATGTTGCAGCAGTAGCTCGTATTGCAGATTCAATTCATACGTCTCGTTTTGAGGCTGGGAGAGGCTTGGAGCAGATTCGGACGCTGAGCAGAGCAGCTGGGGAGCAGAATTCAGCTGTCTCCCAGTCGCGCAATAGGATTCACAACAGGTCCGTCCGAGCGGACACGGTTCAGTCTGCCCACAGCCCAAGATCGATTCCGTGGCGTGAAGATCGTGGTTATCATCAGGACCAGTACCTGGATCGAGGCCATGGGCAGTTTGATCCTCGGTATCACCGGGACGACCACCGTCGAGTGCCTACACCCCCTCCGAGGGGTGGCTTGTACGCGCCCTGGCGGTACGATGACAGGCGCCCATATGATGTTGAGCAGAGAATTCCAGTCGACCCCCGAGAGCCTGGGTTTGATGCAAGGTCACTCCTTGTTGGGGATATTACTACTGGGTATAAACCGGCCAGGAGGCCGGATTATCCCCATAACAAGTTATTTATATTTGAAGCCCATGAAGACAAGGAGTGTGGCGCTTTACGAAGGCCCAGGGGCCAAAGGCGGATTAAAGCCTGTAGACATAAACCGCCATGATATGTAAACTTGTGTTGTAAGATAGAAAGAGTAGAAACCGAGCCGGACACGTTTATGAGCCGGCCTCGGGATTCTGTAAACCGACGGGCGTCAACCTATGTATATAAAGGGACGACCGGCGGCGGTTTAGGGACAAGAAACAACAACTCAAGAGCTAGGCATAGCGGATTCGCTCCCTGGTCATCGAAACCCTAGCAATTCCACAACAACTGGATTAGGCCTTTACCTTCACCGCAAGGGGCTGAACCAGTATAAAACTCTCTGTGTCCTGTGTCCGCTTTCACTAGGACATCTGCCGTGACAAAACCATGACAGTTGGCGCCCACCGTGGGGCTACCGCACGATGGTTTCGAGTTCTTAGAGGGCAGCTTCGAAGGGCTCAAGGGATATGCTGTGGGCCGGATGACCAAGAGTCGTCGCGGCAAGCTCTACATCGACGATGCAGGCTGGGGCCCCGTGGCCGGCTCAATTGAGTACGGGTACCGGGTCCCCTTCGGCGGCATTCACGTGTTCATTGGCAAGATTGGCGAACCGGGCCCTGAGCCGGACATCTGCACCGACATCGTCGAAATGGCTCAGCGTGCGAGATCCGCGCGGGTTAAGCCTGCCATGAAGCGTGCCTTCGTGGGAGTCATCCACGGAGTGGAATCTGAGGATAGATTGGAATTTGGTGGTGAAACCGTCGTTTACTCCGGTGACGAGTCATCTACTGGAGAGACCGAGTCATTGTATCAGTTGCAGGATGGCTGGTTTGGGGGCTGTTCCGATGGCGACAGTATTCTAGACCCCCTTGATCCGCCAAGCCGAGTTGCGATCTTCATGGCCGGTACACAGTCAGCGCCACAATCTTCGACCGCCGCGACGATGATTTCCGGTTCAGCAGCGGCGACAGCAGCTGGGGCAGGAGGCCCTGCGCCATCGCCGGTTCAGGTTTTGTCCGATTTATTCGACACCTTGGCAGCACTGCTAGCGGCTGAAGTCAGCCCGGCGAATCAGGAGCAGCACAAGGCAGAAGTGGCGAAGGTGAAGGATCAGATAGCACAAGCCAAGGTGGACCTGGCCGCTGAAAACGCCAGGATGACGACAAAGCAGGCCGAGTTAGATGCACAGTCTTATCGACTTATGTTGGATCAGAACGCATCGAATGACGTAATGAGGAGAAGGTACCAATCTCACCTGCCTCCGGTTTACGAAGACAGGAATCTCTTCAGCACGCTAGGAGCAGGAACCAGCAACCAACCAGTGGTAAACCGGGTCGAAGCGCCTGGAACGGGGACGTCGGTTCAGCCGCGCGCAATGGATCCCCCTCCTCAGAATATCCCGTCCCAACACGTGCCGACGCCTCCGGGTCATTACTCCAACCCTTTGGATAACATAGTTGCAGCCGCTTCACGATTGGCGGCCCTCCCAGTCGACGGTGAGTCGCCCGTAGCAGTGGAGACGCGACGGGCTAGAGAGCTCCTTCAGACAGCCTTGACTCAGCAACAGGTTTATTCATACAGCCGCGAAAGGATTCATTCTACTCCCCGCCCAAGCTGGAGTTATAGCAGGCATATGGATGAACCGGCCGTGTCCAGCAGTGCGCGGAATCGTAATCCGCCTCGTGGTCATAACCCGGCAGGCGGCGGTGGTGATGCTCAGGATGTGGTGGATCGTGCTAGGGCACGTCGAGAGGCCGAGTTAGCGGCACAACACGAAGCTCGCCAATTTACTCCGATTCGCCCAACAAATTCGGTGGAACCAGGAGTTACCTCCAGTTCGTTGGGGGTGCCGTGTCTCGTCCCAGCGCTGCACAACGTATGGCTGCCCAAGGATTTCAAGGGCCCGCGTAAAGTGTCGAATTACACTGCCGATTTATCCCCCGAGTCATGGGTTGAAAGCTATGAGATGGCAATGGAGATGCTGGATGTGGACGATGCGGCATGTGCTAAATACTTCACCATGATGTTGGAGGGAACAACTCGCACATGGTTGAAAAATCTGCCAGCTAACTCCATTGGGTCATGGGCCGAGTTAAGGGCCCGGTTTATCCAGAATTTCAAGGATACGTGCAAGCAGCCCATGTCAATTGTGGACCTAGCCGCCTGTGTCCAGGAGGAAGGAGAGTCAACAACCCATTGGGTGCGCCGGGTTTCAGAAATATTGCACTCATCGGACTGCATCAATGCTGATACAACCGTTTTAACGTTGGAAGGGAATTGCCGGTTTGCACCTCTGAAGTTGAAATTGGGACGGCTCAAACGTCATTGCAATGACATGGGGACACTTATGGCAGCTCTGGTGAAGTATGCCGACTCTGATAGTACCAAGGACCCCGAGTCTGACGATGACAAGACACGGAAGGGAAAGAAGAGCGGCAGCACAAAAGGGCAGCAGCATAACTCGGCAGGTCATGGAAACAGCAGTAAGCGTAAAGCGGATAACAGTTTAGAATTTGTGGCTAATACCAACACGCAGGATGATGGTCAGCGTCGTAAGGGTAAACCGCCCCCGCGTGGTGGAGGACCAAGTCCCAATCCCGAGCGCCTATCTCACCTGTTAAACCAGCCCTGCCCAAAGCACGGTCGCGGGATAAGCCGGTCACGCACCTCTGGAAGGATTGTTACATTATGCGGGAGTTCAAAAATTCAGATTTTTTTCGTTATGATCATGGACCGGCCGGCGGTTCAGGCCCCGGATCTCATGGGCAGGGTTACGGTGGAGGCAGTTCCGGTTCAGGATTTCATGGTAATCAAGGCGGACATGGTAATCAAGGCAGTCAGGGCAACCAAGGTGGTTATAATCATCAGGGGAATCAGCAGCGACAGCAGCAGTCGGGTTACCAGAGCGACCCGAAGCAGTTGAATAGTGGACAGTACCATGTCTTCACCACGAGCCTGTGCAAACGCGACCAGAAGCTGCACAAAAGGGCAGTGAACTCTGTTGAACCGGCGGTGCCCCGTTACTTGCGCTGGTCTGAACAACCCATTGTGTGGAGTCGAGAGGATCATCCACCTCGGGTTGATAATCCGGGTCATCTGGCATTGGTGGTGGCACCTCAGGTTGGAGGTTATAAGTTCACCAAGGTACTCATGGATGGGGGAGTAGTATCAATATACTTTATTATGAAACCTTCCGTCGCATGGGGTTAACAGATAAAAATCTTAAATCGTCCAACACGGTCTTCCATGGTGTGGTGCCTGGTAAATCGGCGTATCTAGTTGGTAAGATAGCTCTGGAGGTTGCTTTTGGAGATGAGCATGATTCAAGATCAGAGACATTGACTTTTGAAGTGGTGAAAATCAAGAGCCCGTATCATGCCCTGTTTGGACGGCCGACTTATGCTAAGTTCATGGCAAGGCCCTATTATGTTTATCTGCAGCTCAAGATGCCGGGCCATAAGGGGACCATCATAGTGCATGGGAGCCGCAAGATCGCTTTAGAATGTGAAGAAGGTGATGCGGCATATGCTGAGTCGGTTTGTGCAACAGAGGAGTTGAAGTTCTACAAGGACAATGTTGATCCGGCGGATATGACTTCTTTGAAAAAGCCAACTACAGAGCATGATCCGGCCTTGAAGTTTAAATCGGCTGATGAGACTAAGCTGGTTGATTTTGTTCCTGGCGATTCATCCAAGCAGTTTAGCATCAGCGCTAACTTGGATCCGAAATAGGAAAGCGCGCTCATCGAGTTCATCCGTGAGAACTGGGACATCTTTGCGTGGAAGCCTTCTGACATGCCAGGTGTACCGAGGGAACTCGCTGAGCACACACTTAATGTTGATCCCAAGTTTAAACCGGTCAAGCAGTTTCTTCGCCGGTTCAATGAAGAAAGGCGCAAGGCTATTGGTGAGGAGGTAGCTAGGCTCTTGGCGGCTGGGTTTATCATTGAAGTATTTCATCCTGAGTGGTTGGCTAATCCGGTGCTGGTACTTAAGAAGAACGGCACTTGGCATATGTGTGTGGACTACACATATTTAAACAAGGCTTGTCCAGCGGATCCTTTTGCCCTCCCTCATATTGATCAAATCATTGATGCTACGGCGGGTTGCGAGCGTTTGAATTTTCTGGATGCTTATTCTGGTTACCATCAGATCAAAATGGCAGTTAAGGACCAGGAGAAGACAGCTTTTATAACTCCCTTTGGAGCCTTCTGCTATGTGTCTATGCCTTTTGGGCTCAAGAGTGCCCAGGCGACTTATCAGCGCTGTGTGCAGAATTGTCTTCATAATCAGATCGACCGCAATGTTCATGCTTATGTGGATGATATTGTGGTGAAATCCAGAAAGGAGGAGACATTGATAGATGACTTGAAGGAGACTTTTGATAACCTTCGGGTTTATAAAATGATGCTTAATCCGGCCAAGTGTGTTTTTGGTGTACCGGCAGGCAAACTCTTGGGCTTTCTGGTGTCTAACAGGGGCATTGAAGCTAATCCGGAGAAAATCAAAGCTATAACTTCTTTGGCTAAACCGAAGTGCATCAATGATGTCGAATGCCTGGCAGGCCGGATTGCAGCCTTGAGCCGGTTTATCAGTCGCCTTAGGGAGAAGGCCATCCCTTTATATCAGATGCTGAAGAAGATGGATGACTTCGTGTGGAGTGACGCCGCCAATGAAGCATTTGAGGACTTGAAGCGGCAGCTGGCCGAGCCGCCGGTCCTTGCTGCTCCTGTTGAGAAAGAGCCCTTGTTGTTATATGTGGCTGCTAATGCCCGGGCTATCAGTGTGGCTATTGTGGTGGAGCGCAAGGAGGCCGGAAAGGAGTATCCGGTTCAACGGCCGGTTTATTATATCAGTGAAGTACTTATTGAGTCCAAGCAGAGGTACCCACATTGGCAGAAGCTGGTGTATGGAGTTTTCATGGCAAGCCGAAAGCTTAAGCAATATTTCCAGGGTCATCCCATCACTGTGGTCAGTTCTGCTCCTTTGGGGGATATAATCTAGAACAGGGAAGCAACTGGCCGGGTTGCCAAGTGGGCTATTGAGCTTGGGCCTCACGGGTTAAAATATATGCCCCGGACGGCGATCCAGTCTCAGGCACTTGTGGACTTCATCAATGACTGGACAGAGTTACATGCACCAGAAGAGAAGCCGGATCATACTTATTGGACTATTCATTTCGATGGGTCCAGGCAATTGGAGGGCTCGGGGGCTGGAGTCGTATTAACTTCCCCGCGAGGTGATAAGTTTTGTTATGTTCTCCGTTTAATGTTCCCTTGCACTAACAATGCAGCTGAGTATGAGGCTTTACTCCATGGTCTTCGGATGGCTAAGGAGATGAATTTAAGCTGGGTCAAGTGCTTCGGTGACTCGGACCTGGTGGCTCAACAAGTGTCTGGTAATTGGGATTCCAAGGACCCACTCATGGCAGCATATCGTCGAGAGGTGGACATTGTTGTAGGTCACTTCAGAGGTTATCAGGTCGATCATGTGGACCGGCGAAAGAACGAAGCGGCGGACGCTTTAAGTCGTTTGGGTTCCCAACGTAAACCGGTTCCGCCCAACGTCTTTCTTGATGTGCTACATAATCCGTCGGTCAAGCTCCCAACAGAGGAGGATTTGGCTGTTCCTGATCCGGAGGCTCAGTTGGTGGCGGCTCTTCATGTCATCCAGATTGGACGGTCCCATATTTGGCGTATATGAACCGGGGCGAGTTACCGGAGGATGAAACCTTGGCCAGACAGATAATCCGGCGGTCCAAGTCCATGACTATTGTTAATGGAGAGTTACATCATTGCAGTGTGATAGGGGCGTTTCAACATTGCGTGTCTCCTAAAGAAGGCCGTGAGATTTTGCGTGAGATCCACGAAGGGGATTGTGGTCAGCACGCCGGTTCAAAGTCTCTGGTAGCCAAGGCTTTTCGTCACGGTTTTTATTGGCTGACGGCTCATGCCGATGCTGAAGACTTGGTCAAAAGGTCTGATGGCTGTCAAAAATTCTCATGACGTGCTCATGTACCAGCTCAAGAATTGAGGATGATTCCAATCACTTGGCCGTTTGCGACTTGGGGGCTGGATATGGTTGGGCCCTTTAAGAGATCCAAGGATAAGAAGACCCACCTGTTGGTGGCAGTTGACAAGTTCACTAAGTGGGTGGAGGCAGAGCCAGTTAGTAAGTGTGACGCAGCTACGGCGGTTCAATTCATCAAGAAGGTGATTTTCCGGTTTGGCTTTCCACACAACATTATAACTGATAATGGCACTAATCTGTCCAAGGGTGCTATGAAAGAATTTTGTCAACGAGAGCACATCCGGCTTGACGTATCATAAGTGGCTCACCCCCAATCTAGTGGTCAAGCGGAGAGAGCCAATCAAGAGATCTTGAGAGGCATAAAACCCCGGCTCATGGTTCCTTTGCAATGGATGCCGGGTTGTTGGGTGGAGGAGTTACCGTCTGTGTTATGGAGCATCAATACCACGCCCAACAGATCTATGGGTTACATGCCTTTTTTCATGGTTTACGGAGCAGAGGCGGTTCTCCCTAGTGACATCCATCATGACTCGCCTCGTGTGGCGGCTTATGTTGAAGCTGATAATGAGAAGGCACGACAGGAAGCACTTGACCTGTTAGATGAGGAGCGTGACATTGCAGCAGCCCGTTCGGTGATTTATCAGCAAGATCTGCATCGTTATCACAACCGCCGGGTTAGAACCAGACTTTTCAAGAAGGCGATCTGGTGCTCCGACTCATCCAGGATCAGACTGAAATGCACAAGTTATCCCCGCCTTAGGAAGGGCCCTTTGTGGTCAGCAAGAATCTGCATAACGGTTCATACTACCTTATAGATGTTCGAGAGCACAAAGACTCATGTAAATCGGAGAAGGAGACCCACTGGCCGTGGAATATCGCTCATCTTCGGCCTTACTATACTTGAGCCACCGGCTCTGCTTATGTACATAGTTATGACAATGTATATATTATGATCAATATAATAAACCGGTGCCTCAGCTAAAGCGGGGTATCTGTTGTTTTTCTTACATCATGTGCGGTTACATGGGGGCTTCTGTTTATAAAGCGGCGTCCGGTTTACCCCTTGATTCAGCTTATAAAGCCATATGTAAAAATCACTGGGGGGCTTGGTCGTATTTGAACCATAGCTACGCCTCTTGATCGGCGCAAGGCCATAAGAAAAATCACTTGGGGGCTTGGTCGTATTCGAACCATAGCTACACCTCTTGATCGGCTCAAGTCCAAAAGAAAATTACTTAGGGGCCAAAGAGAGTGTTGCAAAAGCACAACTCAAACATAGGCACCCACTGAGCACAGCTCAAAATATTGCTTGGGGATTCTTTGCTTCGCAATGAACAAAGAATCTACACTTGTAATAGGCTATCAAGCCACGACTTGGAAGCCAGGTGTATTCACCTAAAACCCCGGGTTATCCTGCCTCTTTAAGTAAGCCACTCCGTCCAGGTAAACCTGGTATGACCCGCCGAACTTTTGACAAGTCAATCTCATAGACCCTGAACTTGTCAAAGTTAAAACGACGATTGGTTAAAGATTGAGGTCCATCTTAAAAGGCTTTGCAAAATGGTTTAACTCAGTGGCCTGGCAGCCCATGAAAAGCCTCGATTTGGGGCCTGGCAGCCCGTGAAAAGCCTCGACTACAAGTTTTCATATGCTTTTATTTGCCAAGTTTTTTCCTCCTTTGATGACATTTATAATGTTTTTTGATAAACCGGCGTTCATTAACCCGGCTTGGCTTTAAACTACAAGTTGTCAGTACATGATCAGTTATGATCCGACGCTTATTAACCCGGTCTGGTTTCGACTATAAGTGGCCAGTGTTATATATGGATAATCCGGTGTTTATTACAACCCGGTATGGTTTTATCATAAACCGGTATAATATGAAAGGAGTTATCAGTACTCAAGACTGGGGTTATCACCCTTACTACAAAAGTTGGTCAACCAACGATGTGATTCAATGTCACAGGTATCATTTATTTTCATATTTGATTATCTTTTTACAACCTTGGTTATAAACCCTAGCTATATATTTGGGCATCATGATCCTTCCGGTGGTAAACCGGCAGGACATTTTCAACTTCTTGTATGCAGGAACAGCCTGAATAAATCGCTATGGATTATGAACATCATATGTCTTAAGCATGGCGAATTAACGGTGTCAAGCAAAATAAATATGCGCGATGGCATAGTAGACCAAGTGTTTGAACTAGCCTATTACAAGGCGTCTTAATGCCCGAAAGGATAATTTTTTTCGGCAAGTGTTGCGGTACGCAGAAGGCTAAATCGGCCTCCGGATCATGATTCGTCACCAGGTTGACTTGACGGCTACAGATCATCTTGCACCGGTTCATCCTCCTCATCTCTACCCAGTGGCTGGAAGTCAATGGTTGCCCAGTCGATCCCAGTTAGGGCTTGGAATACAGCTCCATCGCTTATAAGGGTGGACGGTTCAATGTCAGGGGCATAGGTGTGCTTACGGATTGGCGGAATGAGGTTTTGAGCCTCAGGAGTTGGTGCGGCAACTCGTTTGTTGTTGACGTCATAACTCGCCTGATAGTATGACAGGTCAGCTTCTTCAGCCAATTGGCAAGCCAGTGGACGCATCTCCCTGGTTATAACTTGGAGGGCATCATTATCAAACTCTGATCCGTCCTCCCTTAAGCTCGGATAGCCTTTGCCCACATCCACCGGATCAAGATCAGGCACCCATGCTTTGGCCCGGGTTAGCGCGGTCAGAGCACCTGCCCTTGCAGCCGATCTTTTCAATTCTTCAATCCGGGCAGGCAGCATTGACAACCTTTCTAAAGTTTCTTTGATTAAGGTTGGGGGCGGTTTGTTATGAGAAGCAGTGCATATGACCCGCTGCGCGCCAGTATATAACTGCTCTATAAGAGTATAGGCAGCCTTCAGCTTCTTCTGTATGTCAGAGCCCAGATGACTAATGCGAGTTCCTGCATCATTGCGAACATCAGTAAACCGGCAATGTATGGGATGAAATGTTGAAAACTTAACGCGAGGATACTTACCAAACACAGCAGCAGTCATGGCATGAATTTGCCACTTTACACCAGTCAACTCGTCTACCACTGGTTTAAGAGCTGCTTCTGCGTCCTCGGCTCTTTTTTGCAATGCGGATTTTTCTATGTCCCAATCCGCCCGCTCCTTGTTGAAACCCTCCTTCAGTTTTTCCATGGCGGCTAAGGCACTGGTCAGCTCATCTTTGGCTTTGGAGGTTTCTGCTTGCTGGGACTTGATGTTTTCTTGCAGATTAGCAGTTTGAGTTTCCTTTTTGCTCAGCTCGGCCTATAAGAGACAGACATATCATGAGTTGGCAGTACATATTTGAAGTACCAAGTGATACGTCCATTTTGCATCATGCTTTTATATCGATATTTATTGCATTATGGGTTGTTATTACACATTATGTCACAATACTTATGCCTATTCTCTCTTATTTTACAAGGTTTACATAAGGAGGGAGAATGTCGGCAGCTGGAATTCTGGGCTGGAAAAGGAGCAAATATTAGAGACCTATTCTGCACAACTCCAAAAGTCCTGAAACTCCACGGAAGTTATTTTTGGAAATAATGAAAAATACTGAGTGGAAGAAATACTAGAGGGGGCCCACACCCTGGCCACGAGGGTGGGGGGCGCGCGCTACCCCCTGGGCGCGCCCCCTGCCTCGTGGGCCCCCTGTTGGCCCTCCGGTGCCCATCTTCTGCTATATGAAGTCTTTCGTCCGAAGAAAAATCAGAAGCAAGCTTTCGGGACGAGACTCCGCCGCCACAAGGCGGAACCTTGGCGGAACCAATCTAGGGCTCTGGCGGAGCTGTTCTGCCGGGGACACTTCCCTCTGGGAGAGGGAAATCATCGCCATCGTCATCACCAACGCTCCTCTCATCGGGAGGGGGCCAATCTCCATCAACATCTTCACCAGCACCATCTCCTCTCAAACCCTAGTTCATCTCTTGTATCCAATTCTTGTCTCTAAGTCTGGGATTGGTACCTGTAGGTTGCTAGTAGTGTTGATTACTCCTTGTAGTTGATGCTAGTTGGTTTATTTGGTGGAAGATCATATGTTCAGATCCTTTATGCATATTAATATCCTCTGATTATGAACATGAATATGCTTTGTGAGTAGTTACGTTTGTTCCTGAGGACATGGGAGAAGTCTTGCTATTAGTAGTCATGTGAATTTGGTATTCGTTCGATATTTTGATGAGATGTATGTTGTCTCTCCTCTAGTGGTGTTATGTGAACGTCGACTACATGACACTTCACCATTATTTGGGCCTAGAGGAAGGCATTGGGAAGTAATAAGTAGATGATGGGTTGCTAGAGTGACAGAAGCTTAAACCCTAGTTTATGCGTTGCTTCGTAAGGGGCTGATTTGGATCCATATGTTTCATGCTATGGTTAGGTTTACCTTAATACTTCTTTTGTAGTTGCGGATGCTTGCAATAGGAGTTAATCATAAGTGGGATGTTTGTCCAAGTAAGGACAGCACCCAAGCACCGGTCCACCCACATATCAAATTATCAAAGTACCGAACGCGAATCATATGAACGTGATGAAAACTAGCTTGACGATAATTCCCATGTGTCCTCGGGAGCGCTTTTCTCTATATAAGAGTTTGTCTAGGCTTGTCCTTTGCTACAAAAAGGATTGGGCCACCTTGCTGCACTTTATTTACTTTTGTTACTTGTTGCTCGTTACAAATTATCTTATCACAAAACTATCTGTTACCTATAATTTCAGTGCTTGCAGAGAATACCTTGCTGAAAACCGCTTATCATTTCCTTCTGCTCCTCGTTGGGTTCGACACTCTTACTTATCAAAAGGACTACGATAGATCCCCTATACTTGTGGGTCATCAAGACTCTTTTCTGGCGCCTTGCCGGGGAGTGAAGCGCCTTTGGTAGGTGGAATTTGGTAAGGAAAAATTTATATAGTGTGCTGAAATTTATTGTCACTTGTTACTATGGAAAGTAATCCTCTGAGGGGCTTGTTCGGGGTATCTTCACCCCGACCAGTAGAGCAAAGAGTTGCTCCTCAACCTACTGAACCTACTGAAAATGAAAATGTCTACTTTGAAATTCCTTCGGGTATGATAGAAAAACTGCTAGCTAATCCTTTTGCAGGAGATGGAACATTACATCCTGATGAACACCTAATATATGTGGATGAAGTTTGTGGATTATTTAAGCTTACAGGTATGCCCGATGATGGTATAGGCTATGTGATGATATGGGATCATGGAACTACAAACGATTGAAATTGGAATTTCATCAGAAGTTTTATCCTATGCATCTTGTTCATCGTGATCGCAACTATATATATAATTTTTGGCCTCGTGAAGGAGAAAGCATCGCTCAAGCTTGGGGGGGGGGCTTAAGTCAATGTTATATTCATGCCCCAATCATGAGCTCTCAAGAGAAATGATTATTCAAAAATTTTATGCTCGGCTTTCTGATAACAATCGCACCATGCTCGATACTTCTTGTGTTGGCTCTTTTATGATGAAGATTATTGAATTCAAATGGGATTTATTGGAAAGAATTAAACGCAACTCTGAAGATTGGGATCTCGAGGAAGGTAAGGAGTCAGGTATGACACCTAAGTTTGATTGTGTTAAATCTTTTATGGATACCGATGTTTTCCGTAAATTTAGCACTAAATATGGACTTGACTCAGAGATAGTAGCTTCTTTCTGTGAAACTTTTGCTACTCATGTTGATCTCCCTAAGGAGAAGTGGTTTAAATATCATCCTCCCATAGAATTAAAAGTAGCTGCACCTATTAAAGTTTAAGAAAAGACTATCACTTATAATGATCCTATTGTTCCTACTACCTATGTTGAGAAACCACCTTTCCTTGTTAGAATAAAGGATCATGCTAAAGCTTCAACTGTGGTTCGTAAAAGAAATATTAGAACTTATACACCTCCTGAGCAAGTTAAAGTTGAACCTGATATTGCTATTGTTAAAGATCTCTTGGCTGATAATATTGATGGGCATGTTATTTATTTCTGTGATGAGACTGCTAGAATTGCTAAACCTTGTGCTAAAGATAAACATAGACCTGTGGTAGGCATGCCTGTTATTTCTGTTAAAATAGGAGATCATTGTTATCATGGCTTGTGTGATATGGGTGCTAGTGCTAGTGCAATACTTATTGATTTATACAAAGAAATTATGCATGATATTGCACCTACTGAGTTAGAAGAAATTGATGTTACCATTAAGCTTGCCAATAGAGATACTATATCACCAATTGGAATTGTTAGAGATGTTGAAGTCTTGTGTGGGAAAACTAAATATCTGCTGATTTTCTTGTTCTTGGTTCCCCACAAGATAGCTTTTGTCCCATTATATTTGGTAGACCCTTCTTAAACACTGTTAATTCTAAGATAGACTGCGAAAAGGATGTTGTTACTATTGGTTTGGGTGATATGTCTCATGAGTTTAATTTTTCTAAATTTCGTAGACAACACCGTGAAGAGGAATTGCCTAGTAAAGATGAAATTATTGGTCTTGCTTCTATTGCCGTACCTCCTAGTGATCCTTTAGAACAATATTTGCTAGACCATGAAAATGATATGTTTATGAATGAAAGAAGGGAAATAGATGAAGTGTTCTTTAAACAGGGACCTATTCTGAAACACAACTTGTGTGTTGAAATCCTAGGGGATCCTCCTCCACCCAAGGGTGATCCCGTGTTTGAGCTTAAACCATTGCCTGATACTCTTAAATATGCTTATCTTGATGAAAAGAAGATATACCCTGTTATTATTAGTGCTAACCTTTCAGAGAAGGAGGAAGAAAAAATATTGAAAACTCTGAAGAAGCACCGTGCTGCTATTGGATATACTCTTGATGATCTTAAGGGCATTAGTCCCACTCTATGCCAACACAAAATAAATTTGGAGAAAGATGCCAAACCAGTTATTGATCATCAACGACGGCTGAATCCTAAAATGAAAGAAGTGGTGAGAAAGGAAATACTAAAGCTCCTGGAGGCAGGTATAATATATCCCGTTGCTGATAGTCAGTGGGTAAGTCCTGTCCATTGTGTCCCTAAGAAGGGAGGTATTACTGTCGTTCCTAATGATAAAGATGAATTGATTTCGCAAAGAATTATTACAGGTTATAGGATGGTAATTGATTTCCGCAAATTAAATAAAGCTACTAAAAAATATCACTACCCCTTACCCTTTATTGATCAAATGCTAGAAAGATTATCCAAACATACACATTTTTGCTTTCTAGATGGTTATTCTGGCTTCTCTCAAATACTTGTGTCAGCTGATGATCAAGCTAAGACCACATTTACTTGCCCTTTCGGTACTTTTGCTTATAGACGTATGCCTTTTGGTTTATGTAATGCACCTGCTACCTTTGAAAGATGCATGATGGCTATATTCTCTGACTTTTGTGAAAAGATTTGTGAGGTTTTCATGGACGATTTCTCCGTTTATGGATCCTCTTTTGATGATTGCTTGAGCAACCTTGATCGAGTTTTGCAGAGATGTGAAGACACTGTCTTGAATTGGGAGAAGTGCCACTTTATGGTTAATGAAGGCATTGTCTTGGGGCATAAAATTTCTGAAAGAGGTATTGAAGTTGATAAAGCTAAAGTTGATGCTATTGAAAAGATGCCATGTCCCAAGGACATCAAAGGTATAAGAAGTTTTCTTGGTCATGCCGGGTTTTATAGGAGGTTCATTAAGGACTTCTCAAAAATTTCTTGGCCTCTGACTAATCTATTACAAAAAGATATACCATTTGTCTTTGATGATGATTGTGTAGAAGCATTTGAAATACTTAAGAAAGCATTGATTTCTGCACCTATTGTTCAGCCACCTGATTGGAATTTACCCTTTGAAATTATGTGTGATGCTAGTGATTATGCTGTAGGTGCTGTTCTAGGGCAAAGAGTTGATAAGAAATTAAATGTTATTCAATATGCTAGTAAAACTCTAGACAGTGCTCAGAGAAATTATGCTACTACTGAAAAAGAATTCTTAGCAGTTGTATTTGCTTGTGATAAGTTCAGACCTTATATTGTTGATTCTAAAGTAACTATTCACACTGATCATGCTGCTATTAAATATCTTATGGAAAAGAAAGATGCTAAACCTAGACTTATTAGATGGGTTCTCTTGCTACAAGAATTTGATTTGCATATTATTGATAGAAAGGGAGCTGAGAACCCCGTTGCAGACAACTTGTCTAGGTTAGAAAATGTTCTTGATGACCCACTACCTATTGATGATAGCTTTCCTGATGAACAATTAAATGTCATAAATGCTTCTCGTACTGCTCCATGGTATGCTGATTATGCTAATTACATTGTTGCTAAATTTATACCACCTAGTTTCACATACCAGCAAAAGAAAAAGTTTTTCTATGATTTGAGACATTACTTCTGGGATGACCCACATCTTTATAAAGAAGGAGTAGATGGTGTTATTAGACGTTGTGTGCCTGAGCATGAACAGGAACAGATCCTACGCAAGTGTCACTCCGAGGCTTATGGAGGACACCATGCTGGAGATAGAACTGCACATAAGGTATTGCAATCCGGTTTTTATTGGCCTACTCTCTTTAAGGATGCCCGTAAGTTTGTCTTATCTTGTGATGAATGTCAAAGAATTGGTAATATTAGTAGACGTCAAGAAATGCCTATGAATTATTCACTTGTTATTGAACCATTCGATGTTTGGGGCTTTGATTATATGGGACCGTTTCCTGCCTCTAATGGGTATACTCATATTTTAGTTGCTGTTGATTACGTTACTAAGTGGGTAGAAGCTATTCCAACTAGTAGTGCTGATCATAACACTTCTATTAAGATGCTTAAAGAAGTTATTTTTCCGAGGTTTGGAGTCCCTAGATATTTAATGACTGATGGTGGTTCACATTTTATTCATGGTGCCTTTCGTAAAATGCTTGCTAAGTATGATGTTAATCATAGAATTGCATCTCCTTATCACCCGCAGTCTAGTGGTCAAGTAGAATTGAGCAATAGAGAGCTCAAATTAATTTTGCAAAAGACTGTTAATAGATCTAGAAAGAATTGGTCCAAGAAACTGGATGATGCATTATGGGCCTATAGAACTGCATATAAAAATCCTATGGGTATGTCTCCGTATAAAATGGTTTATGGAAAAGCATGTCACTTACCTCTCGAACTAGAACATAAGGCATATTGGGCCATTAAAGAGCTCAACTATGATTTCAAACTTGCCAGTGAGAAGAGGTTATTTGACATTAGCTCACTTGATGAATGGAGAACCCAAGCCTATGAGAATGCCAAATTGTTTAAAGAAAAAGTTAAAAGATGGCATGACAAAAGAATACAAAAGCGTGAGTTTAATGTAGGTGATTATGTATTATTATACAACTCTCGTTTAAGATTTTTTGCAGGAAAACTTCTCTCTAAATGGGAAGGACCTTACGTTATCGAGGAGGTCTATTGTTCCGGTGCCATAAAAATCAACAACATCGAAGGCACAAATCCGAAGGTGGTGAACGGTCAAAGAATCAAACATTATATCTCAGGTAATCCCATAAATGTTGAAACCAATGTTATTGAAACCGTAACCCCGGAGGAATACATAAGAGACACTTTCCAGAACGTTTCAGACTCCGAAAAGGAATAGGTATGTGGTACGGTAAGTAAACCGACTCCAAAACAGTTCTAATGGCAATTTTTCTCCGTTTTGGAATATTTAGAACAATAGAAAAATAATAAGCGGTCCAGGAAGGACACGAGGGCTCCACGAGGGTGGAGGGCGCGCCCCCTGCCTCGTGGGCACCTCGTGCGCTCTTCGGACTCTGTTTTCTTGCACGATATGTATTTTGGTCGGTAAAAATTCATTATATAATCTCCCGAAGGTTTTGACTCTCGTATCACGCAAATATCCTCTGTTTTTGTTTCGAGCTGTTGCTGCTGCAGATTATAGCAAGATGTCTTCTCAAGAGTCAGTCGAGGAGAGCCGGGTGTCTCATCCGGCATCGAGATCAAGGACAAACAGCGATGCTGACCACTTTGGGCCAGCAATGGAGGAAGAGATGGAGGCTGATTTGAAGAGGATAGATGCCATGGAGGAGGATCAAGAAGTCACTTCTCGCTTCCGAGCTGGATTCACGATGGGGGAACTACAGAGCTCGGCTATTCCAAACTCGGTTATCCGTTCCAATGTTAGATTTCTTTCTTACGAGAACATGAAAAAGAGTGTTACCTGTTCCCCCGCAGCTATGCAACATCCATGGGTGCAAGGAGCTTTAACCGTTACGGGTAAGCTCCGTAAGGAGATAATGGATCTCAAGCAGCAACTCAATAAGCTTGAGGAAGAGAATCGTATCCTAAGGAGTATCATCGCCAAGAATATCACACCATCACCTCCGAAGAAAGAGATATAATCACATGGGTATGGGCACTCCCCTTGGCAACTGCCAAGCTTGGGGGAGGTGCCCGGTATCGTATCACCATCACATCTCTATCTTTATCTTTTTCTTAGTTCGATCCTTTTTAGTATTATCTTGATCTACTAGAATAAAAGTTTTAGTATGATCTAGTTTTGAGTTTTGCTTTATGATCCCTCTATTAATCGAGTCCGTGAGCTATATAATAAAGATTAGTGTTGAGTCAAGGGCTTGATTATCTTGCTATGATCTTGAGTGAATAAAAGAAAAGAGAAAAGAATAAAAAGAAATAAAGAGATCATATTGATCTTATGGAGAGTAATGACTTCACATAGAAAGAGTATGATGATTAAAAGTTGTTGAGAGTTGACAAACATAGATTTGGTCATCATTGCAATTAATAGGAAGTAATAAAGAAAGAGAGGTTTCACATATAAATATACTATCTTGGACATCTTTTATGATTGTGAGCACTCATTAAAATATGACATGCTAAAGAGTTGATGTTGGACAAGGAAGACAACGTAATGGGTTATGTTTTCTTATATCTGAAATAAAGTATATTGTCATGGATCATCCAACATGTTGAGCTTGCCTTTCCCCCTCATGCTAGCCAAATTCTTTGCACCAAGTAGAGATACTACTTGTGCTTCCAAAAACCCTTAAACCCAGTTTTGCCATGAGAGTCCACCATATCTACCTATGGATTGAGTAAGATCCTTCAAGTAAGTTGTCATCGGTGCAAGCAACAAAAATTGCTCTCTAAATATGTATGATTGATTAGTGTGGAGGAAATAAGCTTTATACGATCTTGTGATGTGGAAGAAATAAAAGCGACGGACTGCATAATAAAGGTCCATATCACAAGTGGCAATATAAAGTGACGTTCTTTCGCATTAAGATTTTGTGCATCCAACCCTGAAAGCGCATGACAACCTCTGCTTCCCTTTGCGAAGGGCCTATCTTTTACTTTTATCTCTTACCCTTATGCAAGAGTCATGGTGATCTTCACCTTTCCTCTTTTTCATTTTATCCTTTGGCAAGCACAGTGTGTTGGAAAGATCCTGATATATATATCTAATTGGATGTAAGTTAGCATGAACTATGATTGTTGACATTACCCTTGAGGTAAAAGGTTGGGAGGCGAAACTATAAGCCCCTATCTTTCTCTGTGTCCGTTTAAAACTCCGTAACCATAAGTATTGCGTGAGTATTAGCAATTGTGAAAGACTAAATGATAGTTGAGTATGTGGGCTTGCTAAAAGCTCTGACATAGACTCTTTCTAATGTTATGATAAATTGCAATTGCTTCAATGACTGAGATTATAGTTTGTTAGTTCTCAATAAAGTTTCTGATTCATACTTTGCATTGTGAATAGATTATTACTTGAGCACAAGAAATCATATGACATTATCCATATATGTTGCTGTTATGAGAATAATCATGATGCCCTCATGTCCGTATTTTATTTTATCGACACCTCTACCTCTAAACATGTGGACAAATTTATCGTTATCGGCTTCCGCTTGAGGACAAGCGAGGTCTAAGCTTGGGGGAGTTGATACGTCCATTTTGCATCATGCTTTTATATCGATATTTATTGCATTATGGGCTGTTATTACACATTATGTCACAATACTTATGCCTATTCTCTCTTATTTTACAAGGTTTACATAAGGAGGGAGAATGCCGGCAGCTGGAATTCTGGGCTGGAAAAGGAGCAAATATTAGAGACCTATTTTGCACAACTCTAAAAGTCCTGAAACTCCACGGAAGTTATTTTTGGAAATAATGAAAAATACTGAGCGGAAGAAATACTAGAGGGGCCCACACCCTGGCCACGAGGGTGGGGGGCGCGCCCCCTGCCTCATGGGCCCCCTGTTGGCCCTCCGGTGCCCATCTTCTGCTATATGAAGTCTTTCGTCCAAAGAAAAATCAGAAGCAAGCTTTCAGGACGAGACTCCGCCGCCACGAGGCGGAACCTTGGCGGAACCAATCTAGGGCTCTGGCGGAGTTGTTCTGCCGGGGACACTTCCCTCCGGGAGGGGGAAATCATCGCCATCGTCATCACCAACGCTCCTCTCATCGGGAGGGGGCCAATCTCCATCAACATCTTCACCAACACCATCTCCTCTCAAACCCTAGTTCATCTCTTGTATCCAATTCTTGTCTCCAAGTCTAGGATTGGTACCTGTAGGTTGCTAGTAGTGTTGATTACTCCTTGTAGTTGATGCTAGTTGGTTTATTTGGTGGAAGATCATATGTTCAGATCCTTTATGCGTATTAATACTCCTCTGATTATGAACATGAATATGCTTTGTGAGTAGTTACGTTTGTTCCTGAGGACATGGGAGAAGTCTTGCTATTAGTAGTCATGTGAATTTGGTATTCGTTCGATATTTTGATAAGATGTATGTTGTCTTTCCTCTAGTGGTGTTATGTGAACGTCGACTACATGACACTTCACCATTGTTTGGGCCTAGAGGAAGACATTGGGAATTAATACGTAGATGATGGGTTGCTAGAGTGACAGAAGCTTAAACCCTAGTTTATGCATTGCTTCGTAAGGGGCTGATTGGATCCATATGTTTCATGCTATGGTTAGGTTTACCTTAATACTTCTTTTGTAGTTGCGGATGCTTGCAATAGGAGTTAATCATAAGTGGGATGTTTGTCCAAGTAAGTGCAGCACCCAAGCACCGGTCCACCCACATATCAAATTATCAAAGTACCGAACGTGATGAAAACTAGCTTGACGATAATTCCCATGTGTCCTCGGGAGCGCTTTTCTCTATATAAGAGTTTGTCCAGGCTTGTCCTTTGCTACAAAAAGGATTGGGCCACCTTTCTGCACTTTATTTACTTTTGTTACTTGTTGCTCGTTACAAATTATCTTATCACAAAACTATCTGTTACCTATAATTTCAGTGCTTGCAGAGAATACCTTGCTGAAAACCGCTTATCATTTCCTTCTGCTCCTCGTTGGGTTCGACACTCTTACTTATCGAAAGGACTACGATAGATCCCCTATACTTGTGGGTCATCACCAAGCACATAACAAGTTATGCACCTGATACTTGGGGGCTAATGCCTATTTGCTCGTTATCAGAAATTTCTACAAGTCCCAAGCACAATACAAGTATTACTCTTGGCATTTGGGGGATAATGTATGTTTGCTCAAGGTAACGTTATGCGTATTCTTCTAAAGTCCCGGTTCATCTTCATAAGTTAAACCGGCCCTTGGGGACTACACCGGCGAAAGTTACAACATTACAATTCTAAAGTACCGGTTCATCTTAAAAGGATAACCCGGCCCTTGGAGGCTAAGCATGCAAAGTTGAGATATTACAAAGTCCCGGTTCAGATTGATATCATGAACTGGCCCTTTGGGGCTACTGGAGTGGATATTTGGGTAGAAGAGAAACAGTTATGCAGAGTTAAGGAGTAGTTACCTCATATCGTTCTTTCATCAAGTTCACTAAACCGGCTTCATAATCGCGGCTTGTATACATACGGTTTAAGAAGCCAGAATGAATGTCTTGAGCGCTGAGGTGGGCGTAGCTTGATAAATCGGCATTCCACTTGCCTTTGCCCATAGAAGAAAGCTCGTCCTTGGCAGTATGCTTTGATAAAGCAACAGGATTACCAGGAGCGGTGTGGCCAAAGCCAGTAATCATAACATCATCTGCCTTGTCATCCGCAGCCTTGACTGGGCTTGACGGTTTATCATCAGTGCGGAACGGGCTTGACGGTTTATCAGTGGCTCAGACCGGGCTTGCCGCTTTATCAGCGTGGCCTGTTGGGTCAATCTCCACTTGTTCGACAACAAAGTTATAATCTTGTGGTGGCAGATCATCAAGCATGATGTCAGCATTGGTTTCTTCCGGATCTGGAGTTTTTTCCGGTTCAATATCTACATTTTCGTCAGCCGGTTTATTTAACCGGGCCTTCTTGCTGGGTCTAGTCTTGGCGCTGCAAACAAACATAAAAGTCAATACACCAGGTGAACATAAGGTATTAAGGGTAAATTTAAAAGATAACTTACCCAGGAACAGTCTTGAGGGTTGGAAGTTGCGTGGCCGTTGACTCGCCAGAAGATGAGTGCGGTGTGCCCTAATAATTTGAATCAGACAGACTAAGAAGCTATTGGAAACAACCCGCCTTGGGGCATGAAGTATCAAGAATATAAGAGACCTCTGATCGGCGTTTCCGGACTGGAGTATTCGGTAAACCGGCGGAGGTAACTACCTAGCCGCTGTGCCGGGTTGTGCGGCGAGCTTCGTGTTGCTGCGTCTTCAAAAGAAAATTTGGGTCCAAGTGAGCTAGGGGGTGAGAAAATTTTACTTTCCGGTTTGCTTGACGGATTTTCTGTGTTGGCAGAGGATCTGAACCGAAGGAAAGAATAATTACCTCTACATCATCAGCTTGGCTGCCTTTAGTGTCGTCCTGATAATAGTCATTGTCAATGAGGTGTATGAAAAAAGAACCAAGAGAGTCAAGTTCTACCTCTGAATCCGGATTAGCCAGGTCAGCATCAACATTTGGTTCAGAAGACTCAGTGGTCCTCTTCTTGGCAGGTTTTTTTGGTAACCTTGGTCTTCAGGCGAGGTGTTTTTGCCGGTTTATCCTGTGGCTTTTTCTTCCAGAATGGATCATCGCCCTGTCAAAGATGGACAAAGTTTTGAGACTATTTAAAAAGGAGCAAGCTAAAAACAAAAAGTTATGTGATTCTTACAGTTGGCGGTTTATTGGAAACGCAGAAGGGACTTAACCCGGTCTGGCTACAGACAGCTTCCGGTTCATTCAATATTTTCTTAACAGCCTCAGTAACTTCAGCTTATGTTAGCTGAATGCTGATATGTCGTTGAGGGTCTTTTAAGTCCCCTGTGTACTGATACATTAAACCGGAGCGCCGGCTTAAAGGCAGAACGCTCCAAGATATCTAGCAGCGAACAAAGTCAACACCTGTGAAACCGTTTGCCATAAAGGCTCTGAGCTTTGACAGTTGTGGTGCATAGTTGGACCGTTCCTTGGCAGTCAGCCTCTGAGGAAATGGATGAGTGTTGCTAAGCCGGTGAGGACGGTAACCCGGCAGAGGATTCTCATCAGTTGGAGACGTGTCTCGACAATAAAACCAAGTTTGATTCCAGTCCTTGGGGTGACTATTAATCTTGGCGTGAGGGAAGCTGACATCTTTCCTCTTCTGAATTGCCATTCCACCAAGTTCAGTATTGGGCCCATCTGTAAACTCAGTACCGCGGTTCAAGTAGAAAAAGTCTCTGAACAGCTCAACTGTGGGCTCCTCTTGAAGATAGACCTCGCAAAATACTTGGAAATTGCAAATATTGGACACAGAGTTTGGTCCAATATCTTGAGGGTGGAGTTGGAAGCTGGCAAGCATGTCTCAGAAATTTTTTGAACCGGGAGGGCTAAAACCTCGACCCAGATGGTCAGCGAACACGACTACTTCTCCGTCCTTGGGTTCAGGAGGATTTTCCGGACCAGGGGCCCTCCAGTGGATGACTTCTTTCTTTGCTAAAGCGCCGGTTGCGACACATCTGTCTAGTTGTTCTTCAGTAACTCGGGAAGGAACCCAGTTGCACTCGTAAACTTGTTTGGCCATTTCAATGGCAAGCTAAAACATGGTTATTGCCGGTTTAATATTTATGACGGACAAATATAAAGCGACGCAAGATCAGAAGCAGAAACAGAGGCATATACACATTGTTAAACCGGAGTCTCACATCTGTTAAACCGGAGTCTGGTATTGGAGGAGTTACAAAGATAAATGCATTGGCGGTTTAAGAGGGGACTAATGGTACCTACCGGATTATCATTTTCTAAAAAGCTAAACTGCATGTATTGGTATGAAAGGTACAGATCTAAAAAAGCTAAGTAAGGGGAAAAACAGGTTTCACAGACTGGTATGATAAATTCAGATCTACGGCGTGTCAGAAAACCAAAATATATTCAGACCTAAAGTACAGGTGCTTCAACAGTTCGTCAGATTCAGATGAGTTTTTTTCTATACGAAGGGGATGCTATAATGAGGAAAAAGGGGACTGTGGCTACGGCCGCACAAGAAATATCAGATCCAAGCTAGTCATTTATGCTACTAAGAAGAACAGGGAAGAACAGTGCCGAAGCTTCAATGAACTCCGATGAACAACGAAACCCTAATGGTGGATCTAGAACAAGGAAAGGAGAAACTTACTGATGCTGATGGAACAGCGGAGGAGCGCCACGTTTCTCTGGTACGATCAGGTTGATGCAGCGTTCGGAGTTGAAGTCGTGGGAAGAGCTTGACAACGGCGGCTGCGTGTGACGGCCAGGTCGGCACAAGGAAGAGGAAAGACGAAGAGGCAAGGGGAAAAAATGAAAAGGACCCCCCGGCCCTATTTATAAAGGCGAAAGGATAAGTGACAGGCGCGAGAATCGAGGAGCCCAAAGGTTGGATATGTGACAGAGCTGTCGCCTCGATTGTCGGAGGCTCATTAATGAAGGTGAGATATATGCAATCTTTAACAACAGGTGACGTCATGGCGGTTTATCATGATTCTGGAGGATGACGTCATGACGGTTTATAAGATTTACGCGAAGATGCAGAAGGAGGAATTTTTCTCAAATGTTGAAGATTGACATGAACCAGTGCAAATCAATCTGGGGCCTAATGTTGGGGATATTACTACTGGGTATAAACTGGCCAGGAGAGGCCGGGTTATCCCCATAACAAGTTATTTATATTTGAAGCCCATGAAGACAAGGAGTGTGGCGCTTTACGAAGGCCCAGGGCCCAAAGGCGGATTAAAGCCTGTAGACATAAACCGCCATGATATGTAAACTTGTGTTGTAAGATAGAAAGAGTAGAAACCGAGCCGGGCACGTTTATGAGCCGGCCTCGGGATTCTATAAACCGACGGACGTCAACCTATGTATATAAAGGGACGACCCGACGGCGGTTTAGGGACAAGAAACAACAACTCAAGAGCCAGGCATAGCGGATTCGCTCCCTGGTCATCGAAACCCTAGCAATTCCACAGCAACTGGATTAGGCCTTTACCTTCACCGCAAGGGGCCGAACCAGTATAAAACTCTCTGCGTCCTGTGTCCGCTTTAACCCCTTTAAGCTAACCCGTTGCGATGGCTCCACGACTAAGTCCTTTCACTAGGACATCTGCCATGACAAAACCACGACACTCCTTGTGCAGGGTCTAGTTGATAAAGGCAGAGCTAACCGAGAAGGTTTGTACAGAGATCGTCCGAGTGGAAGCAGAGCTTTCATTTCTGGCCCTGAGTGTTTCAGTAGAGCCATTCGGGCTGCTGAGATTCCTCCCAACTTTAGGTTGGCTGCAGGAGTGAGCAAGTTTACTGGCGAGTCAAAGCCAGACACGTGGAGAAGGTTACCGAGTGGCAGTGCAGATTGGTGGAGGCAATGATGAAGTGTCCATGAAGCACCTGCCCTTGATGCTTGAAGGCTCGGCCAGAGCTTGGTTGAACCAGTTGGCCCCCGCTAGCATATACTGTTGGGAAGATTTGGCTCGAGTGTTTATCAAAACATTTGAAGGCACTTGCAAGTGACCCGCTGGGCTGACTAAGTTGCAACATTGTGTTGAGAAGCCGAATGAAACTTTGAAAGATTACATCCAGCATTGGACTACACTTCACCATTTGGTGGAGAATGTTTCAGAGCACCAAGCAGTCCGCGCTTTCAAGGAAGGCGTACAGTACAGGGACCTCACATTGAAATTTGGTCACTCCGGGGCCATGACTCTGAACCGGGTGATGGAGATAGCCACTCGGTACGCGAATGGTTAAAAAGAAGACCGACTCTGTAATGGCAAAGGGAAGGCCGTCGACCCCAACGCTGGGGGGGGGGGGGAATTCCAGTCGGAAACGGAAATGCAAAGCTGAAGCCACAGTAGTGAATACACAAGGAAAGTTCAAAGGAAAGTCCAAGGGGGCACTGGGTACCAAAAAAGATGAAGGATCAGTCGGGCCAGGACGTCCTGGATTTACCGTGTGCCATCCACACGAAGAAAGATGAAGAAGGTAACTTGATTTTGCCCAAGCACACCACTTGATAGTGCAGATTCCTTTTCAGCAGTTCCGTGAGGGTCAGCAGAGTGAGAAAGGCTCCGATAAGGATGAAGATGAAGAAAAGGCATATGATAACCCGAAGGTCAATGCTACTTTGGTGATTTTTGCTGATGTTGAGAGCAAAAGTCGACTGAATGTCATCAACCGAGAGGTGAACATGGTTGCTCCGGCAACTACAACGTACCACAAATGGTCAAAGACTCCCATCACCTTCGACCAGTCGAATCACCCAGCTCACGTTGCTACCCCTGGGCGACAGGCTTTGGTGGTCGACCCAGTCGTCGGAGGCACTCGACTACGCAAAGTTCTCATGGATGGAGGCAGTGGTTTGAACATTCTGTATGCCGAGACTCTCCAGGGGATGGGCATTCCGATGTCCCGACTCAGTGAAAGCAACATGCAATTTCACGGGGTCATCCCAGGGAAGAGGCGAAATCACTCGGACAGATTGCCTTAGATGTGGTTTTTGGTGACTCCAAGAATTTTCGCAAGGAAAAGTTGACGTTTGAAGTGCTAGATTTTCACAGTGCCTATCACGCTATTCTGGATGGACCAGCGTATGCTCATTTCATGGCCCGTCCGTGTTACGTGTACCTTAAACTGAAGATGCCCGGACCCAAGGGCGTGATTACCGTCACTGGAAATAGGCAGAGAGCCGAGGAATGCTTCCAGAAGGGGTCCAAGATTGCCGATGAGGAGATGGCAGTGGTGGAGCTGGAAGAGTACAAGAAGACCGCTGATCCGAGTGATTTTCTTCATTCTAAGAAGCCTGCTTATGAGTCTGCATTTCAGTCAGCTGGTGAGACGAAGCCAGTTCACATCCACCCGGAAGATCCCACAGCTGCTCCAACCAACATCTCAATGACACTCGATAGCAAATAGGAAGCCACGCTCATCCAGTTCCCCCGTGAAAACTGGGACATCTTTGCATGGAAACCATCCGACATGCCAGATGTACCCAGGGGACTGGCTGAGCACCGTTTGCGTGTCGACTCAAAGGCCAAACCTGTCAAAGAACATCTCCGTTGTTCTGTTGTGGAGAAGAGAAAGGCGATTGGCGAAGAGGTGGGTCGGCTCCTGGCAGCTGAGTTCCTCTGCGAGATATACCACTCCGAGTGGCTCGCCAATGTCGTCATGGTCCCCAAGAAGGATAATTCACTCCGCATGTGCATTGACTTCAAGCATATCAATCGGGCCTGCCCGAAAGATCATTTTCCGCTCCCTCGCATCGATCAGATAGTCGACTCGACTGCGGGATGTGATCATTTGTCTTTTCTTGATGCGTATTCTAGATACCATCAGATCCGACTGTATGGGCCAGATGAAATAAAAACGGCCTTCATCACCCCGTTCGGGTGTTTTTGCTATGTCACCATGCCATTCGGTCTCAAAAATGCCGGCGCCACATTCATGCGCATGATTCAGAAGTGCCTGCTCACTCAGATCATTCGGAATGTGGAGGCGTATATGGATGATATCATGGTCAAGTCACGCAAAGGTTCCGACTTGCTGACTGATCTCGCTGAAAACCTTTGCCAATCTGAGAAGGTACAACATCAAGATGAACCCGTCCAAGTGCACATTCAGAAGCTCGGAGGCAAGTTACTCGGTTTCCTCATTTCCGAATAAGGGATAGATGCAAATCCCGAGAAGATTGGTGCAATTCTCTGAATTAAACGCCTTGTGTGTGTGCATGATGTTCAGAAGCTCAAAGGTTGTCTTGCTGCACCGAGTCGGTTCATTTCTCGTCTCGGTGAAAAGGCATTGCCTCTTTACCGACTGATGAAAAAGTCCGATAAGTTTGAGTGGACTCCCGAAGCCAAAGCAGTGTTTTTTGTGGAGCTCAAAGCCTTGCTTTCCACCCAGCCGGTGCTTGCTGCTTCGAACAGCAAAGAGCCTCTACTATTATATATTGCAGCCACTGGTCAGGTTGTCAGCATAGTGCTCACAGTGGAACAGGAAGAAGAAGGCAAGGCCTATAAAGTTCAACGACCAGTGTACTATATCTCTGAGCTTTTGACTCCGTCCAAGCATAGGTATCCGCATTATCAGAAGCTTGTTTACGGGATTTACTTGACTATGAAGAAAGTTGCACATTATTTCCAAGACCACTCGGTTTTAGTCGTCAGTGATGCTCCGCTATCTGAAATCATGAACAATCAAGATGCAACTAGCAGAGTGGCTAAGTGGGCAATTGAACTTCTCCCTCTGGACATCAAGTTTGAAGCGAAGAAGGCGATCAATTCTCCAGCGCTTGCAGATTTCTTGGCCGAGTGGATCGAACAGCAACAACCGACTCAAGTTCACTCGGAGCACTGGACTATGTCCTTCGATGGGTTGAAAATGTTGAATGGCTGCAGGGCCGGAGTGGTCCTAGTGACTCCAAGAGGTGATAAACTCAGTTATGTCCTCCAGATTCACTTTGATTCCTCCAATAATGAAGCTGAGTACGAAGCACTCCTCTACGGGTTGCGTATGGCTGTCTCACTTGGCGTCCGTCGCCTGATGGTCTACGGTGACTCAGACTTGGTGGTCAATCAGGTGATGAAGGAGTGGGATGTCAAAAACCCTGCCATGACTGGTGATGTCTACTACGCAACCTTATTCTTGTAGACACGTGTTGGGCCTCCAAGCACAGAGTTTTGTAGGACAGTAGCAATTTTCCCTCAAGTGGATGACCTGAGGTTTATCAATCCGTGGGAGGCGTAGGATTAAGATGGTCTCTCTCAAACGACCCTGCAACCAAATACAAGAAATCTCTTGTGTCCCAACACACCCAATACAATGGCAAATTGTATAGGTGCACTAGTTCGGCGAAGAGATGGTGATAAATGTGTAATATGGATGGTAGAAATATATTTTTATAATCTGAATAAATAAAAACAGCAAGGTAGCAAATAGTAAACGGGCACAAAAACGGTATTGCAATGCTTGAAAATGAGGCCTAGGGTCCGTACTTTCGCTAGTGCAATCTCCCAACAGTGCTAATATAATTGGATCATATAACCACCCCTCAAAGTGCAATGAAGAATAACTCCAAAGTTCCTATCTAGCGGAGAACATAAGAAGAAATTGTTTGTAGCCTACAAAACCACCTCGAAGCTATTCTTTCCGTTCGATCTATTCAAGAGTTCGTACTAAAATAACATAAATCTATTCTTTCCGTTCGATCTATCCTAGTTCGTACTAAAATAACACCAAAGCAAATTCATATTCATAATACTCAATCCAACACAAAGAACCTCAAAGAGTGCCCCAAGATTTCTACCGGAGAAACAAAAGACGAGAACGTGCATCAACCCCTAGGCATAAATTACCCCAATGTCACCGCGGGAATTCGCGAGTTGATGCCAAAACACATATCAAGTGAATCAATACGATACCCCATTGTCACCACGAGTATTCATATGCAAGACATATATCAAGTGCTCTCAAATCCATAAAAGTATTCAATCCGGTAACAACAAAATCTCAAAGGGAAAAACTCAATTCATCACAACAAGATAGAGAGGGGAAAACACCATATGATCTGACTAGGTTAACAAAGCCCGCGATACATCAAGATCGTGACATCTCAAGAACACGAGAGAGAGATTAAACACATAGCTAATGGTACAAACCCTCAGTCCCGAGGGTGGACTACTCCCTCCTCATCATGGTGGCCGCCGGGATGATGAAGATGTCCACCTGAGATGATTCCCCCCTCCGGCAGAGGGTGCTGGAACGGGGTCTAGATTGGTTTTCAGTGGCTACAGAGGCCTGCGCCGGTGGAACTTCTGATCTAGGGTAACCCCGAGGGTTTTTGGAATATTTGTGAATTTATAGGGTAAAGAGGGAGTGCGGGAGGCCACCGAGGTGGGCACAACCCACCTGCGCGCCTGGGCCCCCAGGCGCGCCCTGGTGGGTTGTGTCCCCCTAGGGGCACCCCCAGATGCTTCTCTGGCCCATCCTGGGTGTTCTGGTCCATAAAAAAATCTCCAAAAAGTTTTGCGGTGTTTGGACTCCCTTTGATATTGATTTCCTGCGATGTAAAAAATAAGTAAAAAACAGCAACTGGCACTAGGCACTGGGTCAATAGGTTAGTCCCAAAAAATGATATAAAGTTGCTATAAAATGATTGTAAAACATCCAAGAATGATAAAATATCAGCATGAATACTTCATAAATTATAGATACGTTGGAGATGTATCGGCATCCCCAAGCTTAATTCCTACTCGTCCTCGAGTAGGTAAATGATAAAAGAAATAATTTATGAAGTGTGAATGCTAGAAAAGTGCATAAGTTCTATCAATGGTAATTTCAATCACTTTTCCTAGCATCATAACAACAATTCTTTCTCATAAATTTCTCATGTTATAGTAGCAACAAATTCACATATTAAGGTTTAAACAATGAATTCTCTTGAAACTCAACAACCTATGTTCTTAGTCACCAAGCAATTATAATTCAACTTATTCAACAGAGTCTAAGTAAGAGCTCCACATACTCAAACATCATATAGTCTTCTATGATTGCTAACACTCACCGCATACACATGAGCAAAACGTTTCAACCGGATGCATAGAAAGATAGGGGCTTATAATTTTGCCTCCCAACGTATTCACCTCAAGGGTGATGTCAACAATAATAACTCATGCTACCCATACCCAACTGGATATATGTGCCTAGATCTTTCCTCACCACATGATGCTTGCCAAAAGAGAAAAATAAAAAGGAATAGAGAGAATAACTTTGACTCTTTGCATAAAAGTAAATAGTGAAAATTAAAAGATAGGACCTTTCAGAGGGAAGGAGAGGTTGCCATGAACTTATTTGTTTGTATGCTCAACCCCTTAGTGCAGAAGAACGTCACGTTATATTGCCCGTTATGATAGCAACCTTTATTATGCAATCTGTCGCTTTTATTCTTTGCCATCACAAGTTCGTACAATGCTCAATTTTCTCTTACACTAAATGATCTAACACTTTTAGAAGCAATTTTTATTGCCTTATTGCACCGATGACAACTTACTTGAAGGATCTTGCTCAATCCCTAGGTAGGTATGGTGGACTCTTGAAAATAAGATTTGGGTTTAAGGGTTTTTGGATGCACAAGTAGTATCTCTACTTGGTGCGGAATTTTTGGCTAGCAAAGATGGGGGGCAAGCACCACATGTTGAAGGATCTATGAAAATATAACTTCTATGTGAATATGAACAAACATAAACCATTTGTGAGGACCCCGATCCTAAGTCACACCGACCTAGCATGTAACACATCATATCACTTTGCGGCCTCACGCACGGTATTCCCACGGGTGCCACCTTGCCTGGCCCGGGACCGTTTGCGCCTTTTGGATCACATATATGATAGTGTCGCTAGCATCCATAGGACAGAGAACCCGGGCCGACATGACTAGTCGTGAATCCAAAGTGGCACTAACTTACAGGGACAGGCATACATGACCCAGCAACGATCATGTCGGTCATCAATGTATGAACCCAAGTCGTAGCAAGCTACAAGGACTTAAAGGAAAAACGCGTGACATTTCCCCGAAGGGACAGACACAGGAACGAAGAAGGACACATGCCAGCCCGCCTAAGTGTTCCGGAGCAGTAGCAAGCTACCTTAGCTCAGTGGAAGCACTAGGAGACATTTCCCCATAAGAGAGGCTACCAAGAATAAACAACTAGTTTGTCGGATCCCACACATACTAAGCATTACAAAATCATACACACAATATGCTCGATATGTGCAAATACAACATGGCATCACAACAAAACTCTACGACTCAGAGTATTTATTCAAAAGGCTCCGAAGAGTCATACATAGTACGAATTACAATCATGGGTCACATGACCCCACATATAGAGCATACAAGCAACGGAAGCATAACATGTCTGAGTACATACAACTACAAATGAAAAAGGCTGAGAAGCCTAACTATCTACAAGACCCTCCCAAGGGTACAAGATCGTAGCTAAGGTAACAAGCTAAACATCGAATCTCACGCGGAACTACTAATGAGCCTGAAGTCTCTCTTCAAAAACATAAATTAAGCAAACGCGAGTACAAATATACCTAGCAAGACTTACATCAGAACTAGCTACATATGCATCAGTATCAACAAAGGGGTGGTGGAGTTTAACTCAAGCAAGCCAGCTTTGACTCAGTGGCTATCCTGTACTACGTCTGCTGGTAACTCTTTTGAGGTGGCGCACACGAGTCCACATATTCACCATATCAATACACCACTATGGATCTGCTCCCGTCTCCCTACGAGAAGGCCATCCATAACACTCATGCTTATCTTGCGCATTTTAGAGTATCCACTTTCACTTATCTATGAACTGTATAAGCAACCCAGTAGTCCTTTACCGCGGACGCGGCTATTCGAATAGATCATGTTAACCCTGCAGGGGTGTACTTCTTCACACACGTTCTCGCCACTTACCGCCATGTACACGACATGTATCTCGGCAACCTTCAAGCGGAAACCCGGTGAGGGTGTCGGCCACGACCTGACTAACCACGCAAGACTCTAGTCCAGGTTTGTCGCCCATTCAGGTTCCATCCGCAAGGGAGTCCGGCCGAGGTTTCCATCACGGCCCCAAACGATGTGTACATGGTTCCCAAGCCCACCAAACGGGCGACGCTTGGTATACCCGGCCACGGTGCCTAGTCTGTCCCAAGCCCACCTGTATTGATTGCCACTTGGTAGACTACTAACACAACCTACAAACACCAGAAACTAGTTGCAACTCCTGGACAAAGATCAGGTTGATTAATAAGTCGAGAGAGCTTGGAGTGCTCGAAGACCAATGTGTGGTAGTAACTGTCTTGGATAACAGACACATAACTCAGTTCCTGAGGACGGTTTCAATGAGACAACCCACCATGTACTCCTACATGGCCTCTCACCGCTACCTTTACCAAATCGTGTTCACACACTTAGCTCTCAACAGTAGGACATGTTCACCACATTCCAATTCATCCCAGATGAATCGGACCCGACACAACTCTAAGCATAGCAGGCATAACAAGCAAGCATGAATGAGTAGGCACATCATGGCTCAAACAAATCCTACTCATGCTAGTGGGTTTCAACTATTTACTGTGGCAAAGATAGGTCATGCAAAGGAAAGGGGTTCAACTACCGCAGCATGTAACAGTTGAAACGTTGTTGTCCTCATGCAGTAAAAAAGAGCAGGAGCAAGAGAGTGGGCTTGTATCGGAATGAACAAGGGGGTTTTGCTTGCCTGGCACTTCTGAAGATAGTATAGCTCTTCATCGGTGTCATCAAACTCATCGCCGGAACAACGTCTACTGAGGAGGGACAATTACCGACAACAGAGACGAAACACAATCAATGCAATGCAACAATATGATGCATGAAAGTGACATGGCAATATGCTATTGATTGAGCTAATGCAATTAGAAACCAGATTAAATGAAGTTGGTTTGAACCAAAGGTTCAAATTCAAACTCCACATGTGGTTATTTAAATGCCATTTATTTTATTTGTCCTAGACAATAGCCATAAGTTGTTCTAACATGCATGAAAATGATACAGATGAAAGATTGGATTTTTCTGATCATTTTTCATATATAAATTATTTCATTTGGAGTTACGGTTGATTTTCTATGGATTTTTGAAGTTTTGACTATTTTCTGGGATTTTCAGATATTTCTAAAATAGAAATAATCCAGAAAAGGGTTTATTGCGTCAGCACTGCATCACTGTGACGTCAGTAGGTCAACGGGGCGGTCCAGGTCAAACCTGACCGGTGGGTCCCATGTGTCAGTGACTGTGGCTAATCCTAATTTAATTTAAACATAAACTGGTTTAGTTAACAGGGTTGGCCCCACGCGCCAGTGACCCAGGGCGGTCAAACCCTGGTCAGACGGGGTCAAACCCACCAGCGTTCAACCGCCGGTGAGCCCAGGGACGGCGGAACGGCTCGGGAATTGCCCTCCGACGACCAAAGTGACGGCGGAGGCCACCTACGCGTAGCTGGTGCTCGGCCGCATCCACCTGAGCAAGCGGGAGGGGTTGAGGTCGACCGAGCTCGCCAGAATCAAGCTCGCAGCGGCGGCCGGGGCTTGGGCATGCTCGGGTTGGCGCTAGAGAGCATGGGAGGGGAGCTTCTGGTGGCTACGGTTTTGCAGAGATGTTCTGAGCACTTTGGTGTGCTCGGACACAGGCTGCAGCGACCGTGGCTGTAGCCGCGTCATCACCGACGGTGAGGAGCTCAAGGCTCCGGCGGAACTGCGGCCCAGGCGAGGCAAACAAGCGCAGAAATAGGGGGAGGAGTAGGACTCACATCAGAGTCGAATCATGGCTCGTCGGGCTCGGGGAGGCGCTGTGGACGAAGAATCGGTGACGGCGAGGGCGACGTGGTGTCGCTCCCGGGCTTGTGCGCGTCGAGTAGAAGGGGCATCGAGGAACGGCGGATCTCCTGTAGATGTTCTGGAGGCGAGGCAGTGGCTCTAGCTACGCGGGCGACGAACGGCGGCATCGAGCTCCGCTCGGGTGTGGCACGGAAGAGAGCTAGAGGAGGGGAAGAGCACGGGGCAGAGAAGGAGAGGCCAGGGGGGTTTGCATGGAGCACTTAGACTCGTCCAGTAGCAAGCGGCAAGCAGGAGGTGGCCGGCGCGCGGCGAACACACGCCCTCCTATCTATTAGCAGGAGGTTGAAGACGGTGCGGCGGCTGGGCTGGGCCTAGCACAGTAGTTGGCCGAGGTAAGTGCCATGTAGGTTTCTGTTTCCCTTTCCTTTTCTTCTGTTTTTTCTGTTTTCTTTTGTTTTGCCACTGTTTTAGAATTCAAACAAAATTCAAACAGTGCCAAAACATTCTGAATAATTTTATGTTACTTCTTTGGACTATTCCAAAAGCACATAAAATGTATCAGAGACATTTGAAAATATATTCCATATATTAAGAATATAGATCCAAATTCAAATACAGTAGTGATTTAAATTAAGTGCCCAAAATATTCCACAAAAATGTTCACTATTTTTGGTTTGGTCTCAAGCCTTGCCAAAATTACCAAACATTGATGGAAGCATTTTGGGTTCATTGAATGCATTTTTTAAGCTGGACCTATTTGGATTTCAAAATGCTAGGGTTTGATCAGCCCCATTTCAAGTTTCAAATAAATTTAGACATGATGCATGGATGCAAAAGCTAGCCTAGAGCACTACCAGACTAGGGATGTGACAACTCACCCCCACTAAACAAGAATCTCATCCCAAGATTCAAGACGTAGGGTAAGAAGACAGAGGGGACACAAAGCTAACACAATCTTCACAATCCAGGTTGCACTTCATAAGAACGTTGATTCGATCATCATCTTTGTCTCGACGTCTTGCTCTAAGAACTCCATCCAACATGACAACGAGAAGAAAGGGGAAACTCTGGAAGGATCGATCTTCTCAAAGATCGAGCAACTCAGGATCAACTCACGGAGTGAGACATTGAAACATCTCTCGAGTTGAGACACAAAACATACATCGAGAGGAATGGAGCGAAATAGATGACGAAGGTTCACTTGGTAGGCAACAATTCCACGCTTGAATAAGATGGTGCACTAGTTTGTGAGTAGCGAGGAAATATATTGCCCTTAATACCACAACGGGACACCTTACAGAAGGTGACTGACAGAACTATTCCCTTAAGTGTCAAGAAGAATTACTTTGGTATCTAGATCATTGAAACTCTCTATACTAGCCTAAGACAAATCTCAATTGATCGTTTGAAGGAGTTCGGAAGAATGGCATACTCAGACTAAAATGGATGATGTGGACTACCTTGTTGAAGACAACGCAATGGATGATTTTTGCTTATCATCGGAAATAGATGGAACCCATGGTAGGACCACTTTTGAAGATGATCCTGAACATCAATTACTGAGAAGGCAGCCCATGGAAAATTGGCACAATGTCGGTGCAAGCTGGGGAAAAAATGCAAATGTTGGGAATGTTCCAACCATCATATCTGCCTGAGATTCAGATCTGGTTGGTGACAGAATGCTTCAGACCTAGTGTGCCTGGAAAGGAAGGTTTGCAACACGAATTGACGAGATGATGTTGCGAGATTCTTGGGAGATGAACTACGATAGCAAGCTCCAAAGCATGAGCTGGTTCTGCTACACACATGTGAACACGTTGTCCCAGACAAGCATGACCACATAGTAGTCTTACAACAAAAATACTACCGAGTTCTGGTTGGGAACCATCATTGAGGTTAACGGAATCTTGTGCATGAACTAGTATTAGCACAACAAACTCCTTTTCCTTGAACAAATCAATCGGTGGCTTTAGGTGCTAGGGAATACATATGGAATGAAGATGATCAGTCTATCAGACCATAGAATTCTTCGCACATGCATGACTAACTTGGGATGATTCCAGAGGAAGCAAAACTAACTTTCTCGAAATCACGGCGACAACTTGCACCAAATGCACGTGTATAAGAGGAAGCCACTTCTTTCATCAAACCAATACTTCATGAGCTAGCATGAAGAAAACGCTTTCAAAAGTTTCCAACACCAGCTTAATGTTCAACACAAGTTATGGAGAAGATAAGGATGTTGTCGATGGGCTCAACAACAATTCATCAAAATTCCAATAAATATGGAATTCCACAACTAGGTGAACAAGGTGATAGCATTGGTCAGACCAAAAGATATAATGGTGTATGCTCGAGGGATCAACCATGAGTAAGACAACATTATGAATATCGTTGGTTCTGATTTGATTTGATGATAGCCGACACTCAACTCAAAGTTTTGACAAGACAATAGATCCAACAACTGATCACGAGGACCAATCGATGAAGATATCATCTTTCTGCAACACACACACAAACACAAAGATATCCCTTCAGAATGAACTAAGTTCGGCAAAGCTTTTATCCTCCAACTCTCCAAGTGGTTGTTTAGCTTAACCAACCAGCTCAAGGGTATCCAACACAGATTCTTGGAGAAGGGGTGGTTTACAAGAATCCAACTTGATGACGAACTCAACATAACGGTCAGGGAACAACCTGGTGTTACTTTCGAGAGGATATTCAGAATATCACGAACCACCGGTATGCTATCAAGCTCGGGAGAAATCTTGCTTTTCATGCAAGATGATATGATCAAAAGAACGAGGGATTGACACAATCCTAACTCATTGATCGAAGAGCGCACCAGAAATAAAGACTAGGTAGCATGATTAATCTTAGTGTGGTGATTCAATAACCAACACGCTATGGCTGAATATTTTCCTTTAACTACCAAATAATAGAGTTGCTATGAGTATTGATTTCACACATCATGGTTCACTTGTCGGTACTCCGGTTGCAACAACATGGGGACCGAGGAATGAACAACGATGGCTAGAAGTATCACTGCATCAAGAATTCATAAGAGATGGTGCAATTCTCATGACAATCCTAACATAAAGGGGGTATACTCCAGTGTAGGAAAGAACAGAAGCTGGATTGGCATTTTGATCTGCGGAGCACAACTACTTTGACCCAATCCTGGATATGGATGAGGTATTGGAGTTTGTTTCTCCTAGTTATTCTGAAATAGAATGACTTGACGGACCATAAGAGTAAAAGGCATCAATGAACAGGGATGCACAAATACTCCCGACTATCAACTGATAGATGAAGATTAGGAATACAGTTAAGGAGGGACAACTCAAAGGAACATATGATTTTCTAAGTTGTGGACGCATAGGTTGGTATGTCGAACAAGGCTCAACATATTTCTTCTGGATAACCTATGCAGAAGAGGAAGGACTGGTAGATTCATAGTGTAGAATGGAGAACTCATCAAGAGCACTCTGGTTATGGTATTTTGGTTCAAAAGAACTTCTGCCATAAGCAGTTCATGGTATTTGGAAGAAGGAAATACCACGGACCTTGAGGACTATCGCAAAGGTTACCAATATCCTAAAAGAACTAGCAAACACTATCAACATGAATGAGTAGAGTGAATCTCGGGTTCAAAAACCCAGGAATAGAATGCCTACTAACTAAATGGCATCATGGGATGCTTTCGAGAATTATGGCCAGAATCATCACACTGGGGATACAAAGCATTGCTAGATTACTGAGTGGTTCTCTAAGATATCTGGGGTCATAATAATGGCTTCAACATATATGCCGAGGCAACAGAGTACCTCAACACATCGATTAGTGTGCTTAATCTGACCCAAAAGGACATCGGGAACATGAAGGAAGAATTTGCAAATGCATTAGACTACTTAGAAACCTGGGACAACTCGGACAACATAACGGCTGTAAATGCTCAAAAGGATTTGAGACATCCTGCAAAATGGTGGCATAACCACTCAACATCACAATATCAAGGTTCCGAGATCAACTGTCAACACACGAAAATAGTAGGAACTGAACTGAGAATTGAATCCATCATTCCTATAAGTCTACGGATTAGTAACACATGATCCTGATAGAAAGAAGAGAAAGCCTAGTTCCTTAACCCCGTAGGAAACATAGTATGACTCGGATCAGAAGGGCATAAGGTAAAGGAGTAAAAAGAGCCTTACATTCCCTTCCACAATCAATTCCCTTATATAACTAAAGCATTTCTAGACTCGACTTCGACCAGTTTGGCTTGATAATCCTACGGGCAGTCTAGCTCTGATACCAAAGCTGTCAGGACCACGATCCTAAGTCACACCGACCTAGCATGTAACACATCATATAACTTTGTGGCCTCACGCACGGTATTCCCATGAGTGCCACCTTACCTGGCCCAGGACCGTTTGCGCCTTTTGGGTCACGTATATGATAGTGTCGCTAGCATCCATATGACAGAGAACCCGGGCCTACATGACTAGTCGCGAATCCAAAGTGGCACTAACTTACAGGGACATGCATACATGACCCAGCAACGAACGTGTCGATCATCAACGTATGAACCCAAGTCGTAGCAACCTACAAGGACTTAAAGGAACAACGCCTGACATTTCCCCGAAGGGACAGACACAGGAACGAAGAAGGACACATGCCGGCCAGCCTAAGTGTTCCGGAGCAGTAGCAAGCTATCATGGCTCAGTGGAAGCACTAGGAGACATTTCCCCATAAGAGAGGCTACCAAGAATAAACAACTAGATTGTCGGATCCCACACATACCAAGCATTTCAAAATCATACACACAATATGCTCGATATGTGCAAATACAACATGGCATCACAACAAAACTCTAAGACTAGTATTTATTCAAAAGGCTCCGAAGAGTCATACCTAGTACGAATTACAATCATGGGTCACATGACCCCACATACAGAGCATACAAGCAACGGAAGCATAACATGTCTGAGTACAGACAGCTACAAATGAAAAAGGCTGAGAAGCCTGACTATCTACAAGACCCTCCCAAGGGTACAAGATCGTAGCTGAGGTAACAAGCTAAACATCGATGTCCACACGTAACTACTAGTGAGACTCAAGTCTCTCTGCAAAAACATAAATTAAGCAAACATGAGTACAAATATACCCAACAAGACTTACATCAGAACTAGCTACATATGCATCAGTATCAACAAAGGGGTGGTGGAGTTTAATTGCAGCAAGCCAGCTTTGACTCAGTGGCTATCCTGTACTACGTCTGCTGGTAACTCTTTTGAGGTGGCGCACACGAGTCCACACATTCACCATATCAATACACCACTATGGATCCGCTCCCGTCTCCCTACGAGAAGGCCATCCATAGCACTCACGCTTATCTTGCGCATTTTAGAGTATCCACTTTCACTTGTCTATGAACTGTATAAGCAACCCAGTAGTCCTTTACTACGGATGCGGCTATTCGAATATATCATGTTAACCCTGCAGGGGTGTACTTCTTCACACACGCTCTCGCCACTTACCGCCATGTACACGTCGTGTATCTCAGCAACCTTCAAGCGGAAGCCTGGCAAGGGTGTCGGCCACGACCTGACTAACCACACAAGACTCTAGTCCAGGTTTATCGCCTATTCGGGTTCCATCCACAAGGGAGTCCGGCCGAGGTTTCCATCACGACCCCAAACGATGTGTACAGGGTTCCCAAGCCCACTAAACGGGCGACGATTGGTATACCCGGCCATGGTGCCTAGTCTGTCCCAAGCCCACCTGTATCGATTGCCACTTGGTAGACTACTAACACAACCTACAAACACCAGAAACTAGTTGCAACTCCTGGACAAAGATCAGGTTGATTAATAAGTCGAGAGAGCTTGGAGTGCTCGAAGCCCAATGTGTGGTAGTAACTGTCTTGGATCATAGACACAAAACTCAGTTCCTGAGTACGGTTTCAATGAGACAACCCACCATGTACTCCTACATGGCCTCTCACCGCTACCTTTACCAAATTGTGTTCACATAATTAGCTCTCAATAGTAGGACTTGTTTACTACATTCCAATTCATCCGAGATGAATCGGACCTGACACAACTCTAAGCATAGCAGGCATAACAAGCAAGCATGAATGAGTAGGCACATCATGGCTCAAACAAATCCTACTCATGCTAGTGGGTTTCAACTATTTACTGTGGCAAAGACAGGTCATGCAAAGGAAAGGGGTTCAACTACCGCAACATGTAACAGTTGAAACATTGTTGTACTAATGCAGTAAAAGAGAGCAGGAGCGAGAGAGTGGGATTGTATCGGAATGAACAAGGGGGTTTTGCTTGCCTGGCATTTCTGAAGATAGTATAACTCTTCATCAGTGTCATCAAACTCATCGCCGGAACAACGTCTACCAAGGAGGGACAATTAACGACAACAGAGAGGAAACACAATCAATGCAATGCAACAATATGATGCATGAAAGTGACATGGCAATATGCTATTAATTGAGCTAATGCAACTAGAAACCAGATTAAATGAAGTTGGTTTGAACCAAAGGTTCAAATTCAAACTCCACATGTGGTTATTTAAATGCCATTTATTTGATTTGTCCTAGACAGTAGCCAGAAGTTGTTCTAACATGCATGAAAATGATACAGATGAAAAGATTGGATTTTCTGATCATTTTTCATATATAAATTATTTCATTTGGAGTTACGGTTGATTTTCTATGGATTTTTGAAGTTTTGACTATTTTCTGGAATTTTTAGATATTTCTAAAATAGAAATAATCCAGAAAAGGGTTTATTGCATCAGCACTGCGTTACTGTGACATGAGCAGGTCAACGGGGCGGTCCAGGTCAAACCTGACCGGTGGGTCCCATGTGTCGGTGATTGTGGCTAATCGTAATTTAATTTAAACCTAAACTTGTTTAGTTAACAGGGCTGGCCCCACGCGCGCCACTGACCCAGGGCGGTGAAACCCTGGTCAGACGGGGTCAAACCCACCGGTGTTCAACCGCCGACGAGCGCAGGGACGGCGGAACGGCTCGGAAATTGCCCTCCGACGACCAAAGTGACGGCGGAGGCCACCTACGCGTAGCTGGTGCTCGGCCACATCCACCTGAGGAAGCGGGAGGGGTTGAGGTCGACCGAGCTCGCTGGAATCAAGCTCGCGGCGGTGGCCGGAGCTCGGGCATGCTCGGGTTGGCGCTAGAGAGCATGGGAGGGGGAGCTTCTAGTGTCTACGGTTTCACAGAGATGTTTTGAGCACTTTGGTGTGCTCGGACCCGGGCTGCAGCGACCGTAGCCGCAGCCACGTCATCGCCGGCGGTGAGGAGCTCACGGCTCCGGCGGTACTATGGCCTATGCGAGGCAAACGAGCGCAGAAATAGGGGGAGGCGTAGGATTTTACATCGGAGTCGAATCGTGGCTCGTCGGGCTCGGGGAGGCGCTGTGGACGAAGATTCGGGAAGGGCGAGGGTGACGCGGTGTCGCTCCGGGCTTGCGCGCGTCGAGTAGAAGGGGCATCGAGGAACGGCGGATCTCCTGGAGATGTTTAGGAGGCGAGGCAGTGGCTCTAGCTACGCGGGCGATGAACGGAGGCGTCGAGCTCCGCTCGGGTGTGGCACGAAAGAGAGCTAGAGGAGGGGAAGAGCACGGGGAAGAGAAGGAGAGGCCAGGGGGTTTGCGTGGCGCACTTAGACGCGTCTAGTAGCAAGCGGCAAGAAGGAGGTGGCCAGCGCGCGGCAAACACACGCCCTCCTGCCTACTGGCAGGAGGTTGAAGACGGTGCAGTGGCTGGGCTGGGCCTAGCACAGTAGTGGGCCGAGGTAAGTGCCAGGTAGGTTTCTGTTTCCCTTTCCTTTTCTTCTGTTTTCTTTTATTTTGCCACTGTTTTAGAATTCAAACAAAATTCAAACAATGCCAAAACATTCTGAATAATTTTATGTTACTTCTCTGGACTATTCCAAAAGCACATAAAACATATCAGAGACATTTGAAAATATATTCCATATATTAAGAATATAGATCCAAATTCAAATATAGTAGTGATTTAAATTCAGTGCCCAAAATATTCCACAAAAAATTTCACTATTTTTGGTTTGGTCTCAAGCCTTGCCAAAATTATCAAGCATTGATGGAAGCATTTTGGGTTCATTGAATGCATTTTTTAAGCTGGACCTATTTGGATTTCAAAATGCTAGGGTTTGATCACCCCCATTTCAAGTTTCAAATAAATTTAGACATGATGCACGGATGCAAAAGCTAGCCTAGAGCACTACCGGACTAGGGATGTGACACCATTACATTGTATTCCTTGTCCAACTTCAACAATTTTGGCATATAATATTTTGGTGGGGGCTCACAATCACAAAAGATTTCCAAGATAGTGTATTTGCATGTGAAAGTTGTCTTCCTTCTACTAATCATTCGTGAATTGTTTGTATGACCAATATGGTGATTGTGGAGCCTCAAAAGATTTCAATTTCTAAACCCAATGTGAAGCTACCACTAGGCATGATATAATTTCAACTTTATGATATTCAATTTATTAAACAATTTACTCATAGGATATAAGTGAAGCACAAGAGTAATTCCATAGAAAAGAGCTTCGTTGACGGGATGTGCGTGCCGCTTACCTAGCCTCCCTGGCAACTATTTGAGGACTCTATTTTATTTAAAAACTTTCAGATCTAAGTATTTTATTAAAACAGCAAGCAAAAACAAAACAAAATTCAATTCCAAGAATAGCACACATCATGTGAAGAAGCAAAAACTTAGGCTCAACCGATACTAACCGATAATTGTTGAAGAAGAAAGGTGGGATGCCTACCGGGGCATCCCCAAGCTTAGATGCTTGAGACTTCTTGAAATATTATCTTGGGGTGCCTTGGGCATCCCCAAGCTTGAGCTTTTGTGTCTCCCTAATTCCTCTCATATCACGGTTTTCCTAAATCTCAAAAGCTTCATCCACACAAAACTCAAGAAGAACTTGTGAGATAAGTTAGTATAAACCAATGCAAAAACCTTATCATTCTCTACTGTAAAAAATCATTAAAATCATTATTCAACATTGCATACTAAATGCCTCTGCATATTTAATACTCCTATCCTCAAATAGAATCATTAAACAAGCAAACATATGCAAACATAATAGCAATCTGCCAAAACAGTACAGTCTGTAAAGAATGCAAGAGTATCAATACTTCTTAAACTCCAAAGATTATGAAAATCTACCAAAATGTACAGAATTTATCATAGCATATTTTGCAAAAAGTTTCAACATTTTATCACATTCTGACTTTTCTAGGGAATTTTTGCAACACCGATAAACTTTCTGTTTTGAAACAGCAACATGTATACTTGCAAAATAAGCATAGTAAAGGCTATCATTGCCACTTTTATTGAAATAAAAGATGCAAAACATTATTCTAAATAACAGCAAGAAAAACCTAACAAAATAAATGATGCTCCAAGCAAAACACATATCATGTGACGAATGAAAACATAGCTCCAAGTGAGGTTACCGATAATGTTGAAGACGAAAGAGGGGATGCCTTCCGGGGCATCCCCAAGCTTAGTTGCTTGGATCTTCCTTGAATATTACCTTGGGGTGCCTTTGGAATCCCCAAGCTTAGGATCTTGTCGCTCCTTATTCTCCTCATATCGACATCTCACCCAAAACTTGAAAACTTCAATCACACAAAACTTAACGGAACTTCGTGAGATAGGTTAGTATGATAAAGAGCAAAACCATTTCACTTTCGTACTGTCAAAGACAAGATTAATAATTGTTTCCACACAATTCCTACTGTAGCATATCATTTCCACAATTTATATTGAGCAATATAAGCCATGGAAACTAGAAAACAAGCAAACTATGCATTGAAAAACAGAATCTGTCAAAAACAGAACAGTCTGTAGTAATCTGTACTCAAACCATACTTCTGCTACTCAAAAAATTATGAAAAAATTAGGAACATGTGAGAAATTTGTATATTAATCTTCTGCAAAAAGAATCAACTGAAAAGAACTGTTCTGTTAAAAATGAGAATTATTTTCGTGAGCGCAAAAGTTTCTGTTTTTCAGCAAGATCAAAGCAACTATCACCCAACATGATCCTAAAGGCTTTACTTGGCACTTTATTGAAAAAAAACAATAAAACATGATTAATACAATAGCAAAATCATGTGAACACACAAAAACAATAGGTAAAAGTGTTGGGTTGTCTCCCAACAAGCGCTTTTCTTTAATGCCTTTTAGCTCGGCATGATGAATTCAACGATGTTCGCATAAAAGTAAAGAATTGAAACACGAAGAGAGCATCATGGAGCATTTGACTAGCACATTTAAGTCTAACACACTTCCTATGCATAGGTATTTTCTGAGCAAACAACTTATGGGAAGAAGAATCAACTATCATAGGAAGGCAAAACAAGCATAACTTCAAAACTTTCAACACATAGAGAGGAAACTTGATATTATTGCAATTCCTACAAGCATTAGTTCCTCCCTCATAATAATTTTCAGTAGCATCATGAAGAAATCCAACAATATAACCATCACACAAGGCACTCTTTTCATGATGCATAATCATAGAAATTTTGTTACTCTCCACATAAGCATATTTATTCTCAATAATAGTAGTGGGAGCAAACTCAAAAAAATAACTATCATGTGATTGAAAATTAAAATCATGACGACATGTTTCATGGTTATCATTATTATTTGTAGCATACATGTCATCACCATAATCATCATAGATAGCAACTTTGTTGTCATAATCAATTGCAAGCTCTTCCAAAATAGTGGATTCATCATTAAATAAAGTCATGACCTCTCCAAATCCACTTTCATCAATATAATCATCATAAATAGGAGGCATGCAATCATCATAATAAATTTTCTCATCAAAACTTGGGGGACTAAAAATATCATCTTCATCAAACATAGCATCCCCAAGCATATGGTTTTGCATATCACTATCATCATGGATATTGAAAGAGTTAATACTAGCAATATTGCAACCATGCTTATCATTCAAATATTTTGTGCCAAACATTTTATTGACTTCTTCTTCTAACAACTGAGCACAATTTTCCTTTACATCATTTTCACGAAAGATATTATAAATATGATCAATAATATGATGAAACCTCAATTCCATTTTGTAGTTTTCTTTTACAAACCAAACTAGTGATAAAACAATAAACTAAAAGATTCAATTGCAAGATCTAAAGATATACCTTCAAGCACTCACCTCCCCGGCAACGGCGCCAGAAAAGAGCTTGATGTCTACTATGCAACTTTATTCTTGTAGACATGTGTTGGGGCTCCAAGCGCAGAGTTTTGTAGGACAGTAGCAATTTTCCCTCAAGTGGATGACCTAAGGTTTATCAATCCGTGGGAGGCGTAGGATGAAGATGGTCTCTCTCAAACGACCTTGCAACCAAATATAAGAAATCTCTTGTGTCCCCAACACACCCAATACAATGGCAAATTGTATAGGTGCACTAGTTCGGCGAAGAGATGGTGATAAATGTGTAATACGAATGGTAGAAATATATTTTTATAATCTGAATAAATAAAAAACAGCAAGGTAGCAAATAGTAAACGGGCACAAAAACGGTATTGCAATGCTTGGAGATGAGGCCTAGGGCCCGTACTTTCGCTAGTGCAATCTCCCAACAGTGCTAATATAATTGGATCATATAACCACCCCTCAAAGTGCGAGAAGAATCACTCCAAAGTTCCTGTCTAGCGGAGAACATAAGAAAAACATTGTTTGTAGGGTACGAAACCACCTCAAAGTTATTCTTTCCGTTCGATCTATTCAAGAGTTTGTACTAAAATAACATAAATCTATTCTTTCCATTCGATCTATCCTAGTTCGTACTAAAATAACACCAAAGCAAATTCATATTCATAATACTCAATCCAACACAAAGAACCTCAAAGAGTGCCCCAAGATTTCTACCGGAGAAACAAAAGACAAGAACATGCATCAACCCCTATGCATAGATTACCCCAATGTCACCGCGGGAATCCGCGAGTTTAATGCCAAAACACATATCAAGTGAATCAATATGATACCCCATTTTCACCATGAGTATCACTACAAAAAAAATACACTTCCGTGATGATACGTGTTTGTCACAGTAGGTCGCGTTTTTTGTCATGCATGTACATCCATGACAAATTTATGACAGAATCAAGATAGTCATACCTGTGCTGTCGTAGAAGTGTTCCATGACATTACCAAAATTATCATCACGGAAGTGTCCACTTCCATGACGATAAATCACGCGTCACAGAAGTGCTTTCGTCAAGGGTGACCGACACGTGGCATCCACCGTAACGGAACGCCGTTAAGCTATCGGGTCGGGTTTTGGATCCGATAACCCGTTAATAGCCCCGGCCAATGGGGATTTTCCACGTGTAAAATCATCATTGGCTGGAGGAATCACGTGTCGGCTCATCGCTGGGACAGATGTCATCCACTCATTGGATAGAAGGCGCCTATGATACGTCGACACGTGGCACGGCCCAACAGTGGCCCATTCCTGTGAAAAGGCCGGCCTGTTTGACTTGGTCAAAAGCTGGCGGGCCGGCCCATGGAAAGCCTGTTAACGGCCTGTTCGCATATAGCCCATTTACAGCCCGCTAACCCAAGGCCCGTTACGCCCTATTCGAATTAGGCCCAGTAGCGTCATCTGGGCCATCCAATATGATTCCAGCCCGTTTTCACTTTTGGCCCATGTATGGCCCATGACGTCTTTCGGCCCATATGAGGCCCTATGTAACTCTTGGCCTATTAACGGCCCGTGCTGAAACTGGCCCGTAATGAACAATGTATTACTTTACACCCATTAACGGCCCGTGGTGAAACTGGCCCGTAATGAACAGTGTATCACTTTATACCCATTAACGGCCCGTTATTCCGTTGGGCCGTTTCCAGCCCATGTTATCTTTCGGCCTTCTCAGAGCCCATTTATTCTTGGGCTATTTTCCAGCATTCGTTTACTTACGTTCCGTTACTGTCATTTTCTGCTCGTGGGCCAAATTCAGCCTGTCGTTACAGTCGGCCCGTTTGTGGTCCGTTAATACGTTGGGCCGTTTTCATAGCGTCATCAAATACGGCCTATTAACGATGGCCCGTTATGGTCGGCCCATGAACGGACGATTCCAACTCTAGCCCGTTTACGGCCAGAATGCGGTCTGTTTGGCCCATGTTTGGCCAATCGATCATACGGCCCGTACAAGGCCCATTGATGACACGGCCCGTAGAAGGCCCATTGTTTCTACGACCCGTAGAAGGCCCATTGTTTCTACGGCCCGTAGAAGGCCCACTGTTTCTACGGCCCGTAGAAGGCCCACTGTTTACACGGCCCGTAGAAGGCCCACTGTTTCTACGGCCCGTAGGAGGCCCAGTGTCACTACAGTAAATATTAGCCCATGGTTATTGTGGCCTAGTTTTAAAAAATAGGTTATTGCAGCCACTAGCAAACCGCAGAAAAAGAACTGCACTGACTACAAGCAAACAAATAAACAAGACAACAAGGAAATAAATAAGCAAGCAACTTACACTAGGCTATCACAACTATTACACATATTACATCCACTGGGCATCAAAGTTCGCCACGAGTGCAAATATAGGGAACATATCAGCATATAAACGCCGCAGCAAAATAAGTCCAGAACTGAAACCACTTCAGAAGAGCTCAAGAAACAATATCCTGGGTACCCATAATGCTGGCAAGATGCTTAGCAAGCTTATTAACTTTCTCTTGTTTGGCGCTTAAGTCCTCCAGCGCTTGCTGTTGCACCAGAAAGTATGCATCTGAATTCTGCAGGGACTTCCTCAGTCCTTCGGCTTCCTGTCGCATAACATCTGATCGATGTCTTTCAACTTGAAGTTGAGACTCAAGAAGCCGAACTGATTCAGGCAACGAGTTCGAAGAGCTGGTGCCACCAGTGGTAGCCAGTAACTCGAACACTACATCAAGACAGGACTTTGGGGTTGTCTCAGTGTCTTCAATATAGTTTTTATCAGCTTTCTTGGAGACCAACATGGATGTCTCACTATCTTGAACCTTATCTGCATTACTTCCTTTACCATTGCATAACAGGGTACTCTTCTCCAATATTTTATCCGTGTTCTAAAAGAGAAACAAACAAACACATCTCAGGTTTACAATGTAGTATATGAAACTCATTTTGGTAAAACAGTTCAGTAGTAAGGTGGACAGGATAACAACATGAAACAAACATATATCTATGTAGTATGGTCACTGTATGGTCTATATGATTCTAGTTTATGTTGCCAAATCAAGATAGATACAGTTCGAATCATATCTATTTAAGACAAAGCAGCATAGACAGAATATAAGTGTGGGAAACTACACAGCAATAACAACACTTGTAATGTGCATGGCATGAGAACATAACTATTTATTCAATTGAAACTGAAATCAACATAGAGCAAGTTACAACAGCAAACAGCCAAACACGTTGAAGAAACAGGTTTAAAACATACCTGTTGCGCCATTGGAGTTTCAATTGCATCCTTCAAATTTGAAATTAGTTGGTATCAGTAAATACAGTGATGCAAGAGCAAAGTAGTATGAACCATAGCTACGGAACCTGACCTGAGAACAATTCTTCTTCTGCTTTAAGCGTTGACTTCGGGTTCAGAGTGGTGGTCCTTGTGATTTGGGCACTGCAGTTGCCTTACTAACTGCTCGTGTTTGGGTGCTCTGTGGTGGAGACGGTGTTGTGTCAACGGGAACTGGGTGTCTATCTGCTGGGGTTGGGGTTAGAAGGGGTGTAGCTGGTTCTCTGTCCAATTGGGTAGGGGTACAATCTGCATGAGTGTGTGTTATGTGTGGTGGGGCTGGTTCTTGGGCAAGTACAACCGTGGTTCTATCTGCATCGACAGGTAGCACGATCTTTTCTGAAGACCGTGTTTTTACTCCCATAGATACTGCCATCACTCCCTCCAATTGAAATGGCTGATAAACAAGAAAAGTAATTGAATGTACAGACATTGTAAGATAGACAGGTGCAATGGATAGTAGGGAAGAAAACAGGGCATGAAATAATTCACATTTATGTTGTCTAAGCAAACAGAATAGCAGGACATAATTTCACATATATGATGGCTAATTAAACAGGATAGCATGACACAATTTCACATGTATGATGGCTAACTAAACAGGATAGAATGACATACTTCAAAATATGATGACTATGTAAACAGGATGACATGATATAACTATACGATGTGTCTATTAAAGTGGTTGGCATGCCATAAATCACAAACATGCCGTCGATGGAAACATGATGGCGTGATATAATTCACGGATAGAATGACATAATTTAAAATATGATGACTATATAAACAGGATGAGATGATATAACTATATTATGTCTTTAGAAAATGGGTTGGCATGCCATAATTCAGATACATGCTGTCTATGTAAACATCATGGCATGACATAATTCAAATATATGATTTATATACTAAGGAAGTGAGCAGAGGGCAATTGCATATATGATGTGTCAACTAAGGAGATGGCATTCAATATTGTGTATATGATGTAAAAACTAAGCATTGCAATACAACATATGCATTATATGAGTAATATAACCCTGCCAAGTTTGAGCATACACCTCAGGGGGATAATAGGACTGGCCATCTGCCTCTGAATCCTCCTCTGAAGAGCTATCTGTAACCAGCAAGATATCTGCTTCAGGAGGTAGCATTGTCTGCTCTGAAGACCTTGTTTTCACTCCAGATTTCTCCATCACCAATTCAAATGGCTGATGCACAGGAAGAGCAGTTCAATATACAAACATTGTCGACAAAAGCAATGAGAAATACAAAAAAAGGATGGCATGATATAATTCACATATATGACGCTTGCCTAAACAGCATGGCATTGCATAATTCACATACATAATGCCTTGCAACAAGATAACATTGCATAATTCACATATATAATGTCTTGCAACAAGATGGCATTTCATAATTCACATATATGGTAATTAGACACTAAACAGGTGGCATTCACACAAAGCATGCCTAAACTAAGCAAATGACATAGCAATGCAAGATACCATACGCACAATATGAGCAACATAACCCTGCCAAGTTAGGGCATGCACCTCGGGGGGGGGGGATATGACTGGTCATCTGTCTCTGAATCCTCCTCTGAGGAGCTATCGGTAACCAGCAAGACATGCGCTTCGTCAGATAGCATTGTCTGCTCTGAAGACCTTGTTTCCACTCCAGATTTTTCCATGACCGTGTTGAATGGCTGATGCACAGGAAGAGTAATTGAATGTACTAAAATTGTTGACAAATTTAACACGTAATAAAAAAATGATGGCATGATATAATTCACATATAAGATGACTGTCTAATCAGGGTGGCATTGCAAAATTCACATATATGATGCCTGGCTAGACAAGATGGCATTGCATGATTCACATATACGATAAATAAACTAAACAGATGGCATTGACACAAAGCATGTCTAAACTAAGCAGATGACATCTTTAATGTATACAGTAAGCAATGCAAGGCACCATATGCATGATATTACCAACATCAGCATGCCAAGTTAGAGCGAAGACCTCATGGGGTAAATAGGAGTGGTCTTCTCCTTCTGAATCCCCCTCAGAACAGTTATCTTCCTCTTGATTACGATCCGAAATGGGTGGAGGGGGGCTGCCTTTGCGCCCACCAGGGAACGACGTCTGCATGAAATTTTATTGCCACGCAAGGCTTGTCGTGGAATTGTCACGGCAGATGTCCTCAAGCTAGGACTTAGTCGTGGAGCCAACGCATCTATGCGGTAGCTTGAAGGGGTTGGTCGGAATCGAGAGACGCGAGGCGGATCATCACACAAGACAAGGATTTAGACAGCTTCGGGCCCCGGGAAACATCATCCGGTAATAACCCTACATGCTGTTTGTGGCTAGGTCTCATTATGCTCATGAGAGGAGTCGCCGTAAGCCGGCTCTCCTAGTTATGTCTAACCTAGAAATTATTCAACCTCCCCTCTTGGGGTGCCCCGGCCCTGCTTATATAAGCTGAAGGGGCGGGTTACATGTAGAGTCCAACTCGGACTTAAGACTTAACCTTATTTTGACGTCTTACCATGGGCTTCTCACCATGGGCGTTTTAACGTCTTGGGCGTCTTATAATCTGTCTCTCAATCTGACTTTATGGTCTGGCTTACGATCTGGCTTACCGTCTGGCTTAACGTCCGCCGGCCTAACTGTCCGGGTTACATGACTGTGTCTGCCGGGTTACATGACTGTGTCTGCCGGGTTACATGACTGTGTCTGCCGGCTTACAATGCTTAACTGTGCCTGCTGGCTTATAGGCTACCGGGTCACTAATGAAACATCAAGCCCCAGCCGGGTCATATCTCCGGCCGGGTCATACCGTGGGGTATATCCCCGACAAGGCTCGTATCTTTTGCTCTACATGATCAGTTCCATTGTGTACAATAACTGGCATGCATAGGAATAAAACATAGTGAGATTATGTAAGGAGTGCATGCACAAATCTAGAGTGATGGTAGCAAACTGTGGATAGACCCAAAACCAATGATAGCAGGCAGATAATAGCTTTAGTTAAAAAATACAGATAATGGCTCCTTTAATGTTTGTTTGCACCCAACATGAAACTCATAGTAGACACCAGAGATTAACCAGATAGTAGACAGATAGTACTGATTGCTGCCCCAATATGTACCCCACAACCATTTAAAAACTCAAGTTTCAGCATTAGTTTGGACCTGACTCGGAGTCTAATAGGTGAACACGACGATAATGTAGCATGTCATCATATCAAGCGACGCATAACGTAAGCAGACACGGAAGAGTGCGACCTCTCTTGCGGACCCGTGTAGTCCTCAAGGTCATCTGCTCAGTTGATGATGGTAATGCAGTTGCCGTGGCTGCCGGCGGCGGGGAAGAAGATCTGAGGCGGCGAAAGACAATCTGGAGAGCAGATCCCTGCTGTGGTGAACCCTTCCGTCGTTGGAGCAGCTGAGCTGGGGTGGAACACAGCGCCGCAAGAGCAGGACAAACCACACAAGGTTTTCTTTGACACATATCTGTAACAGAAGTAATTGAGTAAGGGCTTGTTTGAATTTGAGGATTCTAACAATGCAGGGATAGGAAATAGATAGGAATAGGACAGGAATGCACGTGCAAAACAGAGAATTTAAAAACACATGATTTCTGCCAATCTGGGTGTTTGATTCACAACAATTGGAAGATCACAGGATGCAAAAAAGCATGGTGAGATTAAGTCAAACCACAAGAAAATGTACGGTTATAATTCTATTATGCTACTATCTCTTAGTCTTGTGCTTGATGAATAGGAATATGAAAAGGATGTGAAGTGGAAATTATAATTCCTACGGTTTTTCTTTCAAGGAGACACTAATGGAACAAATCCTACAGTTTTCCTTTGCTCCATTCCTTTGCACCAAATTCATGAAAAGTAGTACCATAGGAAACTTTCCAATTCCGATGTTTTTCATTCACTTTTCCTTTCAAGCACTGGCGATTCTAGTAGGCAGTCTTGAGCAAGGAAAATCCTACACTAAAAAATATTTTTGTGCTACTTCTATTACTTCGGACCCAGGCCACTGCCATACTAGCTCAACTCCCAGGCCCATCGACAAATGCACAGCTCAAACGCGTAGAGATAAATAATGATGGCGTTCAAGAGAGTCCATCACGGATAGCTAAGTTGCCTGGTACCTCACTGCTTGTCATATATTAGGATAAAATAATCGTATTTCCCGTTACTACGAGTGCTCAGTGGACAATATATATAACATGTAGAGTAAAAAAGAGATGCAACAAGTGTACAACCTCTTTGGCGAAGCCATGTCGATCTCAGCGTGATTGGGTTGGCCGGTGAGGATGCTCCGGCTGACTTGGCTGTCGGAGGAGGGGAAGAAGATCTTAGGCGTCTGGAGATGGAGCCCGAGGTACTGCTCCGCTGTGATGGAGGGTTTCGTCGTTGGAGCAGCTCCGGTGAGTTGTACGACGCCGAGGCTGAAGCAGGACAAGAGAGACAACGAACAACGTTAACCTGAGTGGAATTCTAATAGCATCTCCAATACATGACGTAAAATACATAACCACAAAGTGCTAGATGTAAAATACATCAGCCGCTCATCTCTGAACTTAACTGTCGAAACTGAATTTAACTGTCGAAACTGAACTTAACTGTCGAAACTGAACTTAACTGTCGAAACTGAATTTTGCTGTCGAAATTGAATTTTGCTGTCGAAACTGAACGCACTAGCAAGGTGAGGCTACACGTCGGTCGACTGACTTTTTCATCTCTGGTCAGTCGATTTTGCAGCCGTTGGATACGAAATCAAGGGCCTGCGGTTCATCTTCAACCTCCACCCCCCTGAGCCGCCAGCCACCACTGGCCAAACAGCAGCCCCCCGCCGCCCGCGGCCGGCGGTGCGCTGGCCCGCCCGCCCCGAAAACACTCCCCACCGCCGGTCCGCCGCCGCCCCGGCCATCCCTCTAGCCCCCCCGTGCCGAGCTTTTTCTCCGACGATCTTCACGCCACCGCCCCGCCAACGCCCCGCCACCGCCGGCGACCACCGCCCCCATCCTGAACCCTAAGATAGATAGTGGGGTACCTCTCCGGCGAGCCCCCCTCCCCACTGCGGCTAGTTCTTCCTTCACCCCGGCGAGCCCCCCCACCCCCTGAAAATTGACTGACCCAAAAGTCGATTCAGTCGACTGAAGTGTAGCTAAATCGGAGCAGCATCGCAAGCAAGAGCAAGAGCGAGAGCAGCAGCGCGAGCAAGAGCAATAGCAAGAGCAGACCAGGCAGGGGACCGAGAGCAAGAGTAGAGCAGCAGCGCGAGCGAGAGCTAAAGCAGCAGCAACTCCTACTGATGTGGACATCGCCGCCGAGGGAGCGACGCCGTGGAGGAAGTGGCCGGCGACGCCGCCGTGCATGGAGCCGCGCCGTGTTGGCTCGAGACCGAGCGCAGGCAGCACCGTGAGATCGAATCAAGAAGAAAATGCGGCGATTAGTGTACAACCTCTTTGGTGGCGCCGATTAGGCCGCAACTTCATTAGAGGAAACGGTGATGATGATGCTCTTCCGGTGGTGCAGGTGAAGACGGCGGTGTGGGAATGGAGGTGGCGCGAAAGACGAGGGGAACATCGGGGCAGCTCCTTGGAGGTGGAGGACGGGGTGGCTGAACCGGTGGGACGATGAGATCGACGACGGATCCTCATCCGGTACGGTGGATGAGGGACGTCGAGGTGTTGCTGTGGACGATGTCGTCGGGGAAGAGGCTCCGGCTGGGTGGCGGACGGAGCAGGGTGTGGGGTTTCGTCGCGGGTTTTCGCGGCCTCGGTGTACGAATGGGTGGGCGGATGGGATGGCAGTGGGGAACCATGGCTTAGAGACGCGCTTGTCCGAAATGTGGGGTAAGTTACGAAAGTACCCCCACCGATTTGAGGCGGTTCTTTCGGTTCAGGGGTACCACGGGCATTTCGCGTGTCGGGATTTCACAGGAGGTGGGAGTTTTCGCGCGCGTTGTAATTTCGGAATAGCAAGGCGCGGGTTGAGATGGAGGGAGTTGTCGGAGCACAACGAGACAAAGATATATCTTAAATATTTCGGGCTAACAAGGCGCGGGTTGAAGAGGCGGGAGTTTCGCAGCACGATAGACAGAGACGCTAGCTTGAATTTTCGGCATAACAAGGCGCGGCTTGAAATTTCGGAAGAACAAGCTTAACGTGTACCCAAAAAAAGACAATTTGCACCTCAACACGCACAACACACACACAAACACCATTTAGACTAGAGTAAGGTACACGTGCATTGCACGCATGAGATTTGGCAACCAAATTATGAATAAATACCACATTATAGCATGCAAGCTTTGAGTCATATATGCATGATGTAGATGTTCGTTTAATTCTTATAGTTCATTTCATTCAAAATCATCTAGTTTTTATAAGAAAGCTAATCTATTTTAAGATTCATGGAATTGTGCGTCGTAAGACATAAAGTAAAAACAAATAATGGCAAATCATGTAGAAAAACATTTGGGCAATTCTGATACGGAAGATTCTAGAACAAATAAGAAGTGCTTGTGTTTTGATGTTTGTGCATTATGCTTAAGTTCAACCATGGAGTCTTCTAGATTATACATGTGGCGAAATCTGGTGGAATCTAGATGATATCCAACGGCCAGTAGTGCTCAAATTTGCCATCTTTGGACCATCGGATTCGCCTCATCCAACGACCATCTTTCAAAGTTAAAGTTACCCGCACACAATATAAAAAAATATAAAATATAATATATATATAGGGGTATAGATATAGATATGTGATGCGAAAGCCGCCCATCATCTCCAATTAGAATAGTGTGTCCATGCACGGATGCGACGTGGCCAAATGATGTCTGCCATCGGTATCTCAAATTCAAATCAGTCTGACCTTGTTCAATGTGTATACATTACAACATGCTCGTTTCCAAACCACACCGCGCAGATCTCCGTTATATTCATGCATGCATGGGTTTCAAACATCAGGATCTCTTATTCAAATATTTGAATTCAACTTTACATTGATTATGACCTCACCTATTCTTTTACACCCACACAGTAGTCTTCTCTTTATAATTGTACCACTAACTTTCTCTCGTGCATGCATGCACACACACTACCAGTCGGCATTATCCATCGCACGCATGCAATCTTTTTCTTCAGGTCGGTCTCCCATGAAGGCACACACCCACACACATCCCCCTCTCCATCATATCGGGCATTCTTTATCTCTCACGCGTGCATGCGCAACGATCGATGTTCCTCTATGTATGTGTGTATATAGCTAGGTCTTTCATAGTTTTCCACACAAACCGATCAATCGATATATCCAGTGAGGTCTCACCCTCTTTCCCACGTCCACATCGATCAATCTATACCTCTCTATATAGGATTAACATATATAGCTAATACACCCACATTAATTATATATCCAACGTCCCCCTCTCATCATCCATGCCTTCCGCTTCATCTCTCAGACGCGTGCACAATGGCGAAGACAGGGGGCAGTAAGGGCCCTGCCCCCTCCCCCCTAACATCACTATATATCGAGGCTAATATGAATGTGATCATTAGACAATTGCTGCTAAAAATGGTTTAAGTTCATGAATTGACCCTCCTCGTAAAGGATTAGCAATGCTTGGCCCCCTAGCTCATTTATTTTTCATGGCTCCGCCACTGCGCGCAACAGCGCACGTGTTCGCCCCCTCTCTCTAAATATCGATCTCGCACTTGTGCATTCCTTCATAGTCTCCCTCCACTCGGCCCCTCGCACCATCTTCTAGCCCCCCACCGGATTTTGCCACATGTACAATCTAGCAGACTCCATGGTTGAACTTAAGCATAATGCACAAACCTCAAAACAACAGTGGTTCTCTTTTGTTCTAGAATCTTCCGTATCATAACTGCCCAAACTTTTTTTCTAGTTGAATTGCCATTATTTGTTTTTACTTTATGCTTTACAACGCACAATTCCATGAATCATAAAATAGATTAAGGGCTTCTTTGATTCAAAGGATTCTCAAAGGAATTTTGGAGGATTCTAATCATTAGGAATTTTTCCTATCTTGGTTGTTTGATTCGTAGGATTGTAAACCATAGGAATTTTTCCATATGATTCATTTGCACTAGATTTCATAGGAAACATCCCATCCACTCAAACCTCTTTGAAAGAATTCTGCGTTTTTTCTATGCACAATCAAACACTCGTACAATCCTGTAGGATTCAAGACGACATTCCACTATAATCCCATGTTTTTCCTATTCCCGCGTTCTTAGCTTTTTTATAAAAACTAATTGATTTTGAATGAGATGAACTATAAGAATTAAACGAAGGGCTACATCAGGCATATATGACTCAGAGCTTACATGCTATAGTGTGGTATTTATTCATAATTTGGTTGCAAAATCTGATGCGTGCAATGCACGTGTACCTTACTAGTACTTCGAGTATGTGCAAAACACGTAAATTAGAATACCAATGGCACGCTACACAGTGTCTCTCTTACAGTTCATGAAGCCACGTGGCACATGTGGAGGCGTTGTCGCGACCTCCTTGCGTGGATTGATCACAGTGACGTGCTGCTGGTTCCAGAAGAATGTACTCGTCCTCCCTGAGCCATACTGGCGGTACATGCACGAAGCGAAGATGTGCACGCACGCCACGCACGCACTCATTCCCTCGCACGCACACGCGGGTACACGGGCGGACGCAATTTTGTACCAAGATCCACCCCATGTGATAATTTGACGCGTGTAAAGTCGTTCACTTCATTGATGGTCAATTAATACAGCGCATGCAAATTGAGTGGACGTGAGGGCGGAAGAAAGACATTATTACTCCACTGCGCGCATGCGAGTAGTTAAATCGTGGGTTGCTAGTAGTACTTCCATTGGTCTCCTTCGTATTTTGTGCCAATTTTTGACAGTAACATAATATTTACGCATTTGAGCAGTGTAGTACTTGAAATTTATGTTCCGCTAAACTCATCGGGAGCCGTTTCGGGCCTCGAAACCAAAACCATCAATTAATCTTTACCTTGTTCCCATCACATTCGAAAGCCTGCTCACACCTACTAGTACGTACCAAACCTGAACGTGTTCCCACTATGCAGGTATTAGTACTAGTGCTAGTACTTAGGTTATAAAAAGGGGAACTACCTAACCGAAAATTACTCTACCTTTCCTCCTCATAAGTGCTTCTTCTTCGTCCGTCGTTGCCATGGCCGGTGAGCAGAGCTCTAGGTCGAGAACTACTCGTAACAAGGGAGCGGCAACCAAGGCTGCGGAAAAAAAGAGAGGGCTCGCCGCCACGCAGAGACCTCGAAAGATCTCTCACGGGCAGGCGATGGCTCCCAGGAGCGCCCTAGCCGCGGAGGCGAACATGCCGAGCCGGCGGAGCTGGAGTCGTTATCCCTCGACGGCATGCCCGATCAGCTCAATAAGCAGAAGGAGTTCATCCAAGGCTTGATGGAGTTGCTGAAGGAGAGCCTCGACGACATGCCCGCTGAGCTCAATCAGCAGGGGGAGTTGACCGCCGGCTTGGTGATGCTGCTGAAGAAGAGCATTGCCTCGGAGAAGAAGGCGACCGGCGAAATCCTGCGACTTCAGGAGGACAAGGCGAAGCTCTGCCACGAGATCGACCTGTTGAAGGAGAAGAACGCCGGCTGGAAGAAGCTGCATGAGAATAGTAGTTCCTCGATGAAGATGCTGCAGGCCCTCGTCATGGAACAGAAGGAGGAGTTGGCGAAGCTCCGCATCGAGCACCCGGCTGCTGTCAAGGTACGTAATGCGGCCGTGGAACAGATGATGAAGGCTCGCGTCGAGAAATCCCGCGTCATGGACAGAATGAAGAAGATGGCGGAGGAGACGCGCAAGGAGATGGAGGTCGTGGAGGCGATGAAGAAGCAGTTACGACTCCGCGGCGAATTAGATCATTTGGGGTGATAATCTTCCTTCTTCTTTTGCTCCTGTGTTTCATCTTTTGCTTCGGGTGTTTCGCCGCACGTGTCACGTTCTCTGCGAGGCATGAATAGAACAATGGTTTTTTTGAGGGAATGAATAGAACAATGCTAACAATGAGATGACTAGCAAATTAGATCATTTTTTATCGCCATATGGCACTGGGCTGCCGTGTTTCGTGCTCCTCCGTCGCAGTACTACTCCAGTGGAAAACTTGAGTATACCGCACGGTTCTTTGCTCCTCCTCGATCAGGTCGTCGGCGCATTTATACGAGCAGTCAAATCACAAGGCCCCGCCTTCCAGCAGTAATGAGCCGTCAAATCACAAAGGCCCTCGCCTCTCGTGAAACCGACCAAGCTAGACTGCCCCGCCCTCTAGCCTTTTAAAAAATGTATACTTTTGTACAGCAGTAGTATCGATGGATTGCGCCATGGAGCAAAACTTGAAATTAAAAAAAGGTGGTACATATAGAGAGCGCTCGTCGCCAAATTATGCATATAGTACTATTAAAAAGGCTAGTCACAATAATGGTGTCCAGCACAACCCACCCCTCAAATAAAACTAAGAGGGTGCTTGGATACGTTTTAGTCCCATGACTAAAAGTAGTGGGACTAAAACATGCTAGCCTCACCCATGCTTGGATCCAAATACTAAAAAGGCTAAAATCAAGTTAATGAGCATTTATTATCCTCCAAACCCTCCAATCCAGAACTCGCCTGTGTTAAAGGAGAGGAGTTAAATGAGTAGAGAGAGGACTAATCCACATTTTAGTAGGGGTACCCCTGACTAAAAAATTTAGTCTCAAGACTAGTTTTAGCCCCTCTTTAGTCAGGGGTGCTTGGAACTTTAGCCTCTTAAAGAGACTATTTTTAGTCAGACTAAAATAAGTCCCTTGGATCCAAGCACCCTCTAAGCATCCTGGAATTCTTTGACAAAACTAAGCACCCTGAAATTCTTTGACAACTAAACTGCTGGCTATATGATGTTGGCCATATATATTGTACGTATATAATGTGAAGAAACGAGTGGTAGTACTATACCAACTAAAAGATGAAATGTAAGAAATACTAGTATGTACGTACTGAAGAGTTAAAGTAACGAGAAGAAACATAACATAGTTCTGCTGGGGGCTCAGCACAACACACCCCTCAAATTAAATTAAGCACACCTGAAATTAAACTTTGCAACTATTCCGGTAGACACTGCATTAGAACCACCATGAGCAACGACACTGCCACCTTACTCGGAGTCCTCGTCCACGTCCTCGACTTCGTCCTTGTCCCTCTTCCTCTTGGCCGATACTTCTTTGCTTGAACCGCACACTTGGCTGTTGCTCTTCATCCAACCCTTGTAGATATTGAAGCAAAGGTAGCCATCCATTGCAGCGTAGTGGATGTGGTCTATATCTAGTACATTCCGCTGCCATGCATGACGATGAAACGTGTATGGAGGTTTCTCCAGTTTACCGTACGAAGGATGAACCATGGCTCCTGCCAGGGTCAGCATTGAAGGCTGACGAGAGGACACCAGCCGATTCTTCTGGAGGTCGAAGGTGTTGCCTACAACGAGGCCTATCCGACGCAGGACTTCTTTGTCGTTACCAAAGTCTACAGTAACGAATTTGACTAGGTTGCTCTCGAGGAAGTCCTTAAAATCCTGGCACTCAACGTCGGCATGGCATATGTGGTAGACCAAGCATAAGTCATGCACGCAAACCTGGATCACGGCGGGCTTCTTCCTCTCTTCGTCCTTTAGATCCTTCTCTCGTCCCAGGACTGTGGTGTACTCAACATCTAGCCCAGCGACCCACTCATCATCTGAGTCTTCGAACATGCGTCTGAAGCGAGAAAGGCATCCTTTCACCGTCGCGGAAGAACGGGTGTAGATGACGTCGAACTCATCGCCGGTGATGGTTCTAACCTTGTACTCACCGCCGATCGTGGAGATTTGGGACGCCATGGATTTGGGAGGAGGGTTAGGATTAGTGGAACTGCCGTAATGTGAATGGACGGGACGACTAGGAGCGAACCGCCGTAGTATTGAAGGACGTGCGGGGACGAGTAGGAGCGAACTGCCAGCGTGCGAACGGCAGGGTAGTGGCTTTCCATTCTCCCATGATACGGGCTTCCGAGAGCCCTTGGATCTGAGATCGAACGGTTGCATGGCGTGATTCTAGACCTATGGGTGAATATCCTATCCTGGAGGGTTATTCTGCAAATTTTCAGCAACTTAGCATGCGACCGTTTGATCTCAGATCCAAGGGCTGCCAGCAGCCCGTATCATGGTCGCGCCTACCACGACCGTCGCGTCGCTCGCGCGGTCGCGCCCTTGGAGATTTAACACGGTGCGTTAGGCTATCTGATGTTGGCATGTCATACATAGTCATCACTTAGTCACTCATACTACAACAAGGTTGGCTATAAGGTTGGCTATAAGTGTATTTTTTTACTCCTCTCTATCTCTTTCTTCGTACTCCCTCCGTCCCATAATATAAGAACGTTTTTGACACTAGTGTAGTGCCAAAAACGTTCTTATATTATGGGACACAGGGAGTACTAGTATTTATTGCATTTGCCAAGGAGTGACCTCTTCCAATGAAATGGTGTTGCTAAGTTTGCTTCATTTAATTAGCTATAGACTCAAAATTGTCTTTTCACCTAGGTACACGCGCTTAGCACCGTTTCTTCCTTGGGTCACCAAACTAGTCTCTCTCTTCTTGATTAACTTGCCACATCAGACTTTATGCCTATGTGGCAAGCTTAAGCACCTGTAGGAGCAAGTAAAAGTAAGTACAATAGTGCGCTTTACATGGCATTTTTGCATATGTGGAGGAAAGAGAGGCAAGGAAAAAGTGGAGAAGTGGGCTCTCATGCAAGAGCCAGCCTCTACTACATGGTGGAGCATTGGGAGAGGCACCTGTATGGAGGTGGTCAGGAATCGGGAGACTCACGCCGGTCGTAGCGCCGCAGTTAAAATGATAATGGCAAGTCAAATCACGGGGCCCCACCTGTCCAGCAGTAACTCGCTGTCAAATCACACAGCCCTACGTTTGCAGCAGCCTACTCCCTCGTCTTCTCGCGTCTCTGTCGAACCGACTAGGCGGAACTGCCCCGCCGCCTACCGCGCAGGAAAAGCCCCGCCCTCGACTTTTAAATAGTATACAGTATACTAATTTTGTATCCATGGATTGCGCCCGCGCCATGGAGCAAAGCGTCTAGAAAACGGCGGTACACATGTACGGAGTATACAGCACGCCCGTCGCGTTCGCGTCGCACCCCAGACGGTCGGTCGGTCTGGCACGCTGCTCTCCGAATGGAACGCGCGTCATATTGCGTTTGCACACACATGTGGGACGGCAATTGAGAACCGACCATAGGCACACTCCCCGGCCCCGCAAGTCGGGTGACTTAATAGAAGAGGGAGACGAGCGATAGTACTAGAGAAGTGTTGTACTACGTTGGTGCCTGGACGATCCCTGCAAGACACGGAAGATCAGTTCGTCCATGCATGTGACCAGACTCCAGCAGACACGCCTGGATTGGCTATCGTCTACATATCGTGCAGGCTGTGTTGTACATGGCTGTAGTTGTGGTGAGAAATCTAAAAAAAGGTTTCTTGTCATCTCGCAAAATTAGGTGTCATGTGCTTCGGATCACTGCGAGGGTTAAACAGCGACAACTGAGTTGGGCTAGTCATTGGGGGCACATGCACGAACAGTGACTACTCGGCTGCCATCTAGGTCAAGCCGGCTATGTTAATTAGGACATCTATCGACGGACCCCTTTTCTACGAGTTTATCTTTAATTTGAGCTTTGTTCCTCGTCTAGTTTGTCCGTCGGGATTCATGTTGTCTCCTTTGGGCAGTGAGGTTATGATTTCTTGTCATGTGGCATTTTTTCGTGTTATATGTTATAATCCGGCGCTTCAGATCAAAATGACGACAACTGCGCCTCCGGGCCACGTGCATGAAGACTTCTCGACAGTCATTGACGAGGTCAAGCCGGCTCCGGTAGACAAAAGAAAACTAGTACTACTCCACTATATAGGCAGGAGCCTCCGCGCTTGCTTGCTAGTGTTGCTCTCTTCACACTGTCTCGGCCTCTCCAGATCTAAACACGACAGCGGTGGCCACACACTCTCTCTCTCTCTGCTCACCGCTGGTCACAGATCCAGCCGGATCCTCTCCGCCGGGGAAGGTGAGAAGGTGCAACGTTCACGCGGTCGTCCTCGGCGACGGCTCTTACCCACTGCTGGGCGCGTCCCGATCAGCCTGCCTTGCCGTTCTCTCCCAAGCACCGCTGGCGAGGGAGGGCCTCCGACCCCTTCTTCCTCGCTGCCGTAGTGTGGGCAGATCCGGCCTCCCGCCGCCCACCTAGCGACATCCCGGCGACCATCAGGTATAACTTCCTTCGAAACCGGCCTTGCTCTACTTCCCGAGCTCCTGACGTCGCTGCATTTGTATCTTTTACTATTTCTCAGGCCCCCTCGTAGATAGGATCGATCGGCTGTTCGAAAACCACCTAATTTTTTTACGTTTAAGAGGTAAAACTAGTTCATGCACTCGAATCTAGTACTACTTGGTTCAAACAAGGAAGAAAGGGGGTGGGGGTGGGGGAGGATTTGTTACCTGAATCTAGGACTTGGTCGAAAGAGGAAATAATGGGGGCGAAAAGTAGCAGAGACTGGCTATCCAACTGGTCTCTAGGTCTAATAGGGAAATAAAGGGAAACGCAGTACAAACTCAATATAAACCCGATCTATTGGTTGAAAAAGGAAAGAAAGTGGGGACTGGGGGACAAGTCAACAGAGTAAGTCCAGCACTAGATTTGCTAGCCTCACACAGTATAAGGTGGCTATACCGAACAAAAATGGGACCAACCCAGATATCCTGTTCTGATGTTTGTTGCCCCGAGCCACTCTTATGTAATGCCACTGGTAAAATGTAGCAGTCGCACTGTTAAAAGTAAGGACACGTTAAACCAATGTTGTTTTCAATGTAATGCCTCCAGTAATATGAATCAATGGCACTTCTTTACATGTCCTGCTAAAATTTCCCATTAAGATAAGTTGGTTCTTTTCGTTAGAAATGCAACTGTCCTGGTCCGCCTACTCTCCCGTGCCCAAAGTAATGTCGTATTTAACGGTTGTCATAGTTAATCCTAATGCCCACACTAATATCTAGCAATGCCAGTGCTTTAGAAATTGCTACTGTCCTTGTAGGATTGCCATTCAGATAAGGAACATGCTTCTTTTCATTTGATGCATGTTTCATCACTTGTTAGTCACCCTCCTTTCCACCTTTTTTGTGCAAACAGAGATATACATTTCACGCTCGATCTTAGTTGAACTGCACAAATGATATCCAAATTATAGTTGAGCATTCCAGGAGCTTCACAACCAACCTTGATGTTGCTCAATTTTATTGCAACTAATGAAGAAGAAGCTCTGTGGGTTTCGTTTTCTGATGGAAATGGAACCGGGGCTGGAGCCCTTTTCTTAAAAAAATTGAAGAAGAAGCTGCTAGCTCACGGGACATTGCTTCATTTTAGGTGAACTGCACCAAAAGGTCCCATGAATTGAATCATCCATGTTGGTGACTGAAAGAGCCAGCTTCAGCATCCCAGTCTAAGCACCCCCGGCCTCCATCCTTGCGACGCACGGTACACCTCGTTTGCCACCTGCTCGACCCTAGTGTCACTGATAAAATGAAGTAATAATACAGTTAAAATAGAGCGAGTGTCATCTCTATCATTTCATTTCCAATGTAGATAAAGAAAGTGCTTCTCTTTGTTAATGTATGTTTCATCAACTAGTCCCATTGTTAATGTTTAAGCGTTTCTGCAAACTGGGGTGCTTAATTTTAGTTGATATGTACAAAAATAGAGATTTGAATGTCTCAAGGCGCCTCCTTGTACTACCGCTGTACACTGATGTTCATCACTGGCAGAAGGTGTATCTGGGAGACTTGGGACGATGTCCAGTATGAGGCGTACCGTATGAGGCGTCGCAGGGCCCATCTCGCCCTCGCAGCATGGCATACTATGATACTATCGCAATATTTTCTTCTATTTATTTTGTGTGTTTCATCAACTAGTGCCACTATAATGTAATCACGCTTTTTCATTATCTGTGCAAACAGGGTTATTCAGCTGCATTTTGGTGGAACTGCACAAATGTACGTATGGAACCGGCATATATGCAGAGTGCGAGGTGTGCCAAGTAAAAATTACCGACACCAACCATGCTGCATGCACGCATTGGCATCCACCACCACCAGTGGGATGTGTGGCGCTCTCTGTGGACGGATCTTTCTCGGCAGCAAATCATCTAACCAAATACTAGTAGCTTATATTGGCAGTTTTCTAGGGAGTACTCTTTTCTGAAAGAAGCACCAATCTATTTTTCTTTATTTGTACACTGTGTCACAACTTTGACCCAAAGGTCCAGAGCTATTTTAGGGTGATTGGCGTAGTACTCGGAGACTGATTGTAAGCATGATTTTCATTAGCTGTCACACTGATTGTAAGCATGAGCAGGTGGAAGATTAGGTTAGTGCGAAGCTTACCTTAAACCCTACCGCCGCCGTTGAAACGAGGCGAGCGTCGAGGGAACCGTGGAGAACGGCGGGGAAGCGACGTCGCGCCATCCGGCCTCCTCTTGCGGTGGGAGAACGAATACTCCTGTGGCTCCGGCTGGCTCTGCACCCTCACGAACGGCACACCATACTCGATCGATTCGTTATCCTCTGGGTGCTCGACCTTCGACCTGTACGCCCACCACCTCCGCCTGACTGTCGCCTCGGGCGAATCTGTCTGCTCCATCGCCCAGAGGAGATACTCGATGAACTCGGAGGACTGCGGCGTGACTGCCGCCGAGGAGTACATGTACATCGCCGCCCTCATCGCCGTCTCGCTCTTTCGCATACATTGCCACATGGCCCGCACCGTCCTCGAAATCTCCCACTCATTGTCAAACCAACTAAGGATCTCCTTCAACCTGGCTAACTTTGCCTGGTCGCCGCCGGCGATCTGCCTGATTCGCTGCTGCATCCTCTCCATAGATGTCCTTCTGAGTGGTCCGGTGCTAGCTTTGGAAGATGGGAGGAGAGACGGTGGTCTTGCAATAGAGAAGAGGGAGAGGCGAGACGGTGGTTTTGGAATGGAGATGATGGAGAGGAGAGGAGGTGGTTTTGCAATGGAGAAGATCAGAAGAGGGAGAGGCGAGACAGTGGTTTTGGAATGGAGATGATGGAGAGGAGAGGAGGTGGTTTTGCAATGGAGAAGATCAGAAGAGGGAGAGGCGAGACGGTGGTTTTGGAATGGAGATGATGGAGAGGAGAGGAGGTGGTTTTGCAATGGAGAAGATCAGAAGAGGGAGAGGCGAGACGGTGGTTTTGGAATGGAGATGATGGAGAGGAGAGGAGGTGGTTTTGCAATGGAGAAGAGGGAGAGGAGCGTGCGGCAGCGATTTAGGATTGGACGAGAGGGCCGGCGCGCTGTGACTGGATCAAAATCAAAATCAATTTACCCTTCAATTAAGAAAGCGACCCCACATTAACTAGTCTCCCTTTTATTCTGGGTCATAATTGACCATGATTTTCGCACATAAAATATATGTTATACGTTGCAAAAATAATATAATTTGAAAGTACATTCAGATACGAACCAAACGATACAATTTTTGGTGACATGCATTCACATTTTGCTTGTCAAATACAGTACGTGGTCAAACTTTGACCCAAAATACGCAAAACAACAAAAAAATACTTCCAAGACCAGCGCCGCTCTTCCGCTCTTCTCCTCTTAAACCACCGCCGCTCCTCTCCTGTTCCAATCTAAATGCAGCGCCGCTCCTCTCCTCTTCCATTTCAAAACCACCGCCCCTCCTCTCCTGTTCCAGTCCAAAACCAGCGTCGCTCCTCTCCCGTTCTAATCCAAAACCAGCGCTGCTCCTCTCCTCTTCCATTCAAAAACCACCGCCGGCGAGTGAAGGTGCTGTGGAGAAGTAGATCGATGGAGGAGTACAACCGATACGTGAGGATCGCAGACGGCGACCCTGTGAAGCTAGCTAGGATGTTGGAGATACAGTCTTGGTTTGACAACAAGGACCAACTAGCGGCGACGGCGACATCCATGGCCAAATATCTGCAACAGAGCGAAAAGGCGGCGATACTCCCGGAGGGAGTCGCGCCGGAGTACATAGAGCTGCTCCTCTGGGCCATGGAGCAAACAGATTCACCGAATCCGATCGTGAGGGAGCGGTGGTGGGAGTATCGATCCCAGATGGAGCATCCACCAGAGATTGAAGGATCGAGCATCTACAGGGTGCCGTTTGTGAGGGTGTCCTGCCAGAGCGAGCCGGTGGAGTCTTCGTCGACCGAACCCAACTGCAAGAGGAGAAAAGCAGTTGGCCCGACGACGCTTCCCCGCCATCGTCTCCCTCGCCGTTCACATCGTCTCACGGGGCGGCTGTCTGCCGCCGAGGAATAGGAGGGGGCTGCCCCCCCAGCCCAATAGTCGGGCAGGTTGTGAATTGTCAGGAGGAGCTTAGGGTTGTCAGTATTTGCAGGTTGTGAATTGTGTTTTGTGTTGTGTATTTTGAGAGTACTTTCAGATATGAATGTCTTTTGAATTTCAGATTTGCAGTATTGAGCATATGAAGTATTTTATGAATTCTAGAGATCTATTTTTAGCACTTAAAAAATGTAGTTTCATAGGAGTATAAAAGTGCAGACAATGTGATTCTCAGAGAAGAAACTGCAAGTTTCAGTTTCAGATAAGAAACTGCAAGTTCAGTTTCAGATAAGAAACTGCAACTTTCAGAGGCAGAGCATTTATATTAACACGGCCTTTTCAAACAGGGTTAACATCATGTTGGAAGTTTTATTCATGGTCGAAAATGGAACTACCAGCCAGTTAACATCATGCTGATCAACATTCATGCATAGCACATCTTCATATGATGCACAGTCAAAATGCCCACACAATGTCGAGTGTGCGAAACACAGAGAAAACGAGGGACGAAGTTTTGGCAAGTGTTGGACGTGGTTTTGGGCTGCCCCGTCTAGGCTTTCATTTTTAACATGCGCAGCCCACGACCTCGGATGGGAGGTCCATAGGCCTGTTTGTATTTTCTTAGGGCCGTCATGTATCGACCGGCCTATGGACCTCCCATCCGAGGTTTTATTTTTGGCAGCCCAATTTATGTATTTTTTTGAAGAAAACGCAGAGGTCTGTTCTATTTTTCTATATAAGAATAGGAACGCCAGGTCCAACTTATGTTTCCCTTCTAACTATATTATATATATTTAAATTATTTTATATGTTATTATATATTATTTTTATTGTCATCATATATTTAACAGATACTTACATATGTAAGAAAACAATATCCCACATCTTATTAACTTATAAAAATAATTTCTTAACAAATAAAATCCTGGATTGTTTTGGCACGAAAATCCTAGTGATTGTGTACAAAAGCTTGGTAAGATTTAAGGACGAATGTAATAATATCACTTATTATTTAAATATATTTATAACAAAATGCTCAGCCCCTTTTTATTTTTTGATAACATTGCTGGCCCAACCCAACATTATAATTAGAATCAGCCCAGCAAAATCGTGTATTTCGAGAAAGTGCAAATGGCCTGTAATTTTTTAGGAAATAAAATAAATGGGCCGCATGGACGCTACATTATTTGTTCACCCAGCCCAGCTAATGGCTGTAATTCAAAAAAAAGATCAAATTGACTGTAAATTCTACCGCGCAAAAAAAGACTGTAAATTCTGAAAAAATGGGTTGAATACGTGCCACATTTTTGGAGGCTGAAATGTGGGCCAATAGGTCGAAGCCAACGCAAGTCGTTGTCAATTTAGTCAACAAATGATTCTGACATGTTAGCCGTTGGATTTACATCCAACGACCGGCATCCATCTTCAATCTCTCGTCTTCTTCCTCCAGCGCCGCCGGGACCACCTCCCGCCTCCTGCTGCTAGCAGCTCTGCTTAGCACGCTTCGCTATGAAGCGCTACTCCACCGTTGGCCAGGCCATCCCTCCACCCCTCCACACCTCCTGTTCTTCTCCACCGACTGCCGAACCACACCGCACTAGAACCAGTTAACCCTCGTACACCTCTCCGTCTGCGACTCTACTCCCGCGTCTTCCCATCTCCGGCTCGTTGCTGTCCGGGGCCTCGCCGTCGTCCACCACCTTGGATGCGCTCGGCGCGGCGTGGTCAACGTGGTCAACGAACGACACCATCGGAAGTAGACTGTGCGTGGAGAGGCTGACAGCTGGGTCCACGGCCGCACACAAGGAAATGCCTCCTTATTACGCGCAAAATAATGATTCCTCCACCTGACATCTGGGACCCACCAGAAGGGCCTCTGTATTTCGCGAAAAAAACGTGCCCCCCGCTGACATGTCGGACCCACCAGCTATCTTCGCATGCATGGAAGTGCCTCCTTATTACACACAAAAAAATGAATACTCCCCCTGCCAGCTGGAACCCAGCATAGTGGGAGGCTGACTTGTGGGCCTACCAAGTTGACGGGGACGGAGGGCTTTGTCAACTTAGTCAATATGAACGATTCTAGCTCCTGTTACCGTACGATGTTCATCCAACGGCCGTAGTGCTTCTTCAACCTCTGGTCTTCTTGCTCCAGCCGCCCAAACCAGCGCCGGTCGTGCCGCGTGCTCCTACCTCCCGTGGCCGGCTGTGATGCCGCGGAGGCCTCACCGCCCCTACTACTCCAACCGCTGGCCAGGCCATCCCTCTACTCACCAACACCCCCTGTTATTCTGCGGCGACAGCAGCCTCACACCGCAGCCGAACCAGTGAACCCTCGTACTCCTCTTCGCGTGGGCATCCACTGTGCGTCTTCCCCGGCTCCGAGTCGTCCCCTTCCTAGTCCTCGACGTCGTCCACCGCCGTGGTGCTCTCGGCGCGGCGTGGTCAACGTGGTCAAGGAACGACTTCCATCGGACGTGGACTGTACGTGGAGAGGCTGACAGCTAGGACCACGGCCGCAGCAAGGAAGTGCCTCCTTATTATGCGCAAAATAATGATTCCTCCACCTGACAGCGGGGACCCACCGGACGGGCCACCGTATTTCGCGAAAAAAACGTTTCCCCCTGACTGCTGGGACCCACCAGCTACATCTTCGCACGCAAGGAAGTGTGTCCGGGCAAAAAAAACGATTCGCCCCCCTGACTACTGGGACCCACCAGCTACATCCTCGCACACAAGGAAGTGCGTCCGGGCAAAAAAATGATTCGCCCCCTGACTGCTGGGACCCACCAGCTACATCTTCGCACGCAAGGAAGTGCCTGACAGTCGGGACCCACCTGGTCGAAGCGTACGTAGCGTTGTCATTCTGGTCGCGAACGTGTACGTACATATATACTGGTGGATGTAGAGGCGCGCACGTGTCGTAGTAGAGGCGCGTACGTGTCGTAGTAGAGGCGCGCACGTGGCATGTACACGTACGTACATCGGCCAGGGTGCGAGAAAGAAAATACGCCACGTATGTGTACATACGGGCGGGGTCTCGAACGCCTACTCGCGCATACGTACGGCCGGGCTCGTGTACATGGTGGGTCGGAACGGAGAAACAACTGCGTCTCGTGTTCATGGGGAGGCAACGAATGCGTCGTGTTCATGGAGGCAACGAATGCGTCGTGTTCATGGGAGGCAACGGGAATGCGTCGTGTTCATCGGAGGCAACGGAACGCGTGGGAGCCAACCGCTGGGTCGGAACGGAATGCGTGGTCGTGTTCATCGGGAGGCTTGGACGAACATGGCGATGAAGCGAGGCCTGGCATACCGCAAAACGGAGGAACACGACCTTCCTACGTTCGGAAAGGGGTCCTGTTGATCGGGAGGTGTGGCGTACCGCAAAACGGAGGAAACGGACCTCCTACGGTCGAACGGGGGTCATTTGATCGGGAGGGGTGTGGCGTACCGCAGAACGGAGGAAACGGACCTCCTACGGTCGAAACGGGGGTCCTGTTGATCGGGAGGGGTGTGGCGTACCGCAAAACGGACGAAACGGACCTCCTACGGTCGAAACGGGGGTCCTGTTGATCGGGAGGGGTGTGGCGTACCGCAAAACGGACGAAACGGACTGTGGGCGCTACGGTCGAAACGGGGTCCTGTTCATCGGGAGGGGTGTGGCGTACCGCCAAAACGGGACTCCACGGATACTGTTCATCTCCACCGTCGACCTCCTCCAGCCTCCACGGGCTACCGTCACCTCCTCCAGCCTCCACGGGCTCCTGTCATCCAGCCTCCACCGCGCGCTACTCCACCGGCTACTGTTCAACCACCCCTCCACGGGCACCCCTCCACCGTCTACTGTTCATCCAGCCCTCCACACCACGGGGTCCTGTTCAACCACCCCTCCACGGGCACCCCTCCACCATCTACTATTCATCCAGCCCTCCACACCACGGGGTCCTGTTCATCCAGAGGCAACGCCACCGCTCACTGTTCATCCAACCCCCCCGCAACGCTCACTGTTCATCCAATCGATCGGCTTCAGTTAGCAGCAGTAGCGAAGGAACCGCTCGATCGGGTTCAGTTAACAGCCATCGATCGATCACTCGGGTTCAGTAAAGCGTAGCCTGCAGTGCAATCGCTCGGGTTCAGTTAGAGCCCAACGCCTTGCTCGGGTTCAGTTAGAGCCAACGCCTCGCACACACGCGCGTACGTGTACGAGAGAAACGCGCATCGCTCGGCCCCCGACCTCCCACCATAACCGGGAACTCCCCGAAATTTTCCTCCCCCTCGCTTCTACCACGGTTTTTTCCGTCATGGACGGCCCAAAGAATGTCATGCAGCTGCGTCTCCGGCCCGCCCAGGACGAAAAGCCTATTTTCTGTTATGATTTTTTGTCATAGAAGTAGGAGCCCACCACATCTATGATGATACCGGGTTTTGTCACAATTATCGTCATAGAAGTGTCATATGTATGACAGAAAAAAATTCGTTTGGCCCAAAATGTCACGGATGTGTCTTTTTTTTGTAGTGTATTCATATGCAATACATATATCAAGTGCTCTCAAATCCATAAAAGTATTCAATCCGATAACACCGAAATCTCAAAGGGAAAAACTCAATTCATCACAACAAGATAGAGAGGGGAAAACACCATATGATCCGACTATATTAACAAAGCCCGCGATACATCAAGATCGTGACATCCGAAGAACATGAGAGAGAGAGAGATATTAAACACATAGCTACTGGTACAAACCCTCAGCCTCGAGGGTGGACTACTCCCTCCTCATCGTGGTGGCCACCGGAGATGATTCCCCCCTCCGGCAGGGTGCTGGAACGGGGTCTAGATTGGTTTTCAGTGCTACAGAGGCCTGCGGCGGCGGAACTTCTGATCTAGGGTAACCCTGGGGGTTTTTGGAATATTTGTGAATTATAGGGTAAAGAGTGGGTGTGGGAGGCCACCGAGGTGGGCACAACCCACCTGGGCGCGCCTGGGCCTCCGGGCGCGCCCTGGTGGGTTGTGCCCCCCTCGGGGCACCCCCAGATGCTTCCCTGGCCCATCCTGGGTGTTCTGGTCCATAAAAATCTCCAAAATGTTTCGCGGTGTTTGCACAATGTTTGCTATTGATTTCCTGCGATGTAAAAAACAAGCAAAAAACAGCAACTGGCACTAGGCACTGGGTCAATAGGTTAGTCCCAAAAAATGATATAAAGTTGCTATAAAATGTTTGTCAAACATCCAAGAATGATAAAATAACAGCATGAATACTTCATAAATTATAGATACATTGGAGACGTATCAAATGGATACTGCAATGCAGTGAGAAAGCTAGAGAAAAAGTTTGAGGGATTGGAGCTTCACCGCATTCCCCGAATCAAGAATCAAGTAGCCAACGATCTAGCAAAAATAGGTTCCACTCGGAAGCCTGTCCCCAACAATGTGTTTCTTGAGCATCTCCATTCCCCGTTAGTGCAGGAAGATCCTTTCACTGAAGAACCCGCCCAAGCGATAAGTCCTACCAATCCGACTGAAATCGAGGTCCCAGCAGTCATTGATCTAGTTATGGAGATCCTAGTAATCACCCCCGACTGGACAATGCCATACATTGCATATCTGCTCAGGCAGGAGCTTCCAGAAGATGAAGTTGAAGCACGACAGATTTTCCGCAGATCCAAGGCTTTCACAGTGATCGATGGGCAGCTCTACAGAGAGAGTGTTACTGGCGTAGCTCAACGATGTATTTCTCCAGAAGTGGGTCGACTGATTTTGGATGAAATCCACTCAGGGACCTGTGGTCACCATGTGTCCTCTCGGACAATCGTGGCCAAAGCATACCGAGCCGGATTTTACTAGCCGCAGGCCAATGAGGCTACAAAGGAAATCGTTCAGAGGTGTGAAGGATGCCAGTTCTACGCAAACATGTCCCATAAACCTGCATCCGCCTTGAAGACCATTGCACTTGTCTGGGCGTTTGTTGTGTGGGGGTTGGACATGGTCGGACCGCTCAGGACCGGCTGAAGCGACATCACTCATCTGCTCGTGGCAGTCGACAAATTCACCAAGTGGATTGAAGCCAAGCCTATCAAGAAATTAGACTCCAAGACAACCATTAGGTTCTTGAAAGAGTTGATGTTCAGATACAGAGTCTCGCATAGTATTATCATGGACAATGGTTCAAACTTTGACTCGGAAGAGTTCAGAAACTTCTGCGCCACCTAAGGCACTCGGGTTGACTACGCATCCGTTGCGCACCCGCAGTCGAATGGTCAAGCTGAGAGGGCGAACAGCCTTATCCTTCAAGGTTTGAAGCCCCATCTCATGCGCGATCTTGAGCATGCAGCTGGAGCTTGGGTGACCGAATTGCCATCTGTTCTATGGGGTTTAAGGACGACTCCGAACCGGTCTACTGACCGCACTCCTTTCTTCGTGGTGTATGGAGCTTAAGCCGTGTTGCCTAGTGATCTTTTCCATAATGCACCTCGAGTGGAACTCTAGTCAGAAGCTGAGGCAGAGCAAGCATGACGGGACGACGTTGATCTTTTGGAAGAAGAGCGCGAGATGGCCCTCATTCGGTCGACTGTTTATCAGTAAGATCTTCGTCGATTCCACGCCAGGAATGTCAAAGGTCGAGCATTTCAAGAAGGAGATCTCGTACTCCGAGTGGATTAGCAGCGACCTCACAAGCTTGCCCCCGCATGGGAAGGCCCCTTCATCGTCACCAAGGTGTTGCACAACGGGGCCTACCACCTCTACAACCTCGCGAAGAATATCGACGAGCCACACGCGTGGAATGCAGATCTTTTCCGCTGATTTTACACCTAGCACTCGAATTGTCGAGATGTAATAAGCGTACTTTTAGATTGTTTATCAAGACATGACTCCTACAGTCCCATGATGATTTCACTTGCATAAGCGTGTGTTCAAATCCCCCAGTGGGTGACTTAGCTGCGAAACCCGTTTTCGCCTGAGTTAAAAATCTACTCCGACTGGAGAGCATCCCTCTCACTCGGGAGCTTAGCCGTGAACCAGTTTCGCATAAGTTAAAAACTACTCCGAGTGGAGAGCATCCCTCCCACTCGGGGGCTTACTCGCGAACCAGTTTCGCCTAGGTTTAAAAATTACTCCGAGTGAAGAGCACCCCTCCCACTCAGGGGCTTAGCGGCGAACCAGTTTTGCTTAAGTAAAAAAACTACTCCGAGTGGAGAGCATCCCTCCCACTCGGGGGCTTAGCCGCGAACCAGTTTCGCCTAAGTTTGAAAACTACTCAGAGTGGAGAGCATCCCTCCCACTCGGGGGCTTAGCTGCGAACCAGTTTTGCCCAAGTTAAAAACTACTCCGAGTGGAGAGCATCCCTCCCACTCGGGGGCTTACTCGCGAACCAGTTTCGCCTAGGTTTAAAAATTACTCCGAGTGAAGAGCACCCCTCCCACTCAGGGGCTTAGCGGCGAACCAGTTTTGCTTAAGTAAAAAAACTACTCCGAGTGGAGAGCATCCCTCCCACTCGGGGGCTTAGCCGCGAACCAGTTTCGCCTAAGTTAAAAAACTACTCCGAGTGGAGACCATCCCTCCCACTCGGGGGCTTAGCCGCGAACCAGTTTCGCTAAGTTAAGAAACTACTCTGAGTGGAGAGCATCCCTCCAACTCGGGGGTTTAGCCGCGAACCAGTTTCGCGTAAGTTAAAAAACTACTCCAAGTGGAGAGCATCCCTCTCCACTCTGGGGCTTAGCCGCAAACCAGTTTCGCCTATGTTAAAAAACTACTCTGAGTGGAGAGCATCCCTCCCACTTGGGGGCTTAGCCGCGAACCAGTTTTGCCTAAACTACTCCGAGTGGAGAGCATCCCTCCCACTCGGGGCTTAGTCGCGAACCAGCTTCGCCTAAGTTAAAAACTACTCTTAGTGGAGTGCATCCCTCCCACTCGGGGGCTTAGCCATGAACCAGTTTCGCCTAAGTTAAAGAACTACTCCGAGTGGAGAGCATCCCTCCCACTCGGAGGCTTAGCCGCGAACCAGTTTCGCCTAAGTAAAAAAACTACTCCGAGTGGAGAACATCCCACCCACTTAGGGGCTTAGCCACGAACTAGTTTCACCTAAGTTAAAAAATCTGTTCACTCGAAGCGTGCTGTAACCAGAAAAGCAATATTCGGATAAATCCATAAAGTTTAGAAATGCAAGCAAAAGTACTCAGGCGTCAGACTCGAATGAGTTTAACGGTTACAGGATCACTCGGCATTCCGAGGCAAATAAGTTCAGATCATTAAGTTTGTCTTCACTCGGCAGGGGGAGGACTCGCGGGCTCGACGAAGGTGTCCAGGTCAATGCCGTCAGCTATGCGAGTCGCCGCCTCGATGAAAGTCTCCATGAAGGATTCAAACTGGAGCTTCTTCGTGTTCGCCACCTGGAGGGCCTTCAGTGTATCTTCCTTGGCATCTTTGCAATGGACTCAGACGAGTGAGAGAGCCACGTCATCTCCATAGCGGACAGCAGATTTCTTCCATGCTTGCACCCGACCTGGGATATCATTAAGCCGAGTCATCGTTGACTCGATGTCATTCTGAAGCGTATCCTCAGGCCACAACTCATTGTCGATCTTCGCCAGCGCAGCCCTCAGGTGAGTGAAATATCCTTGAACACCTTCAAGACGAGTGATACATCTTCGTCGTATCTACTTTTCCAAACACTTTTTCCCTTGTTTTGGACTCTAACTTGCATGATTTGAATGGAACTTGTTGGGGAACGTAGCAATAATTCAAAATTTTCCAACGTGTCACCAAGACCAATCTAGGAGATGCTAGCAACGAGAGAGAGGAAGTGCATCTTCATACCCTTAAAGATCGCTAAGCGGAAGCGTTACAAGAACGCAATTGATGGAGTCATACTTGCGGCGATTCAAATCACGAAAGATCCGATCTAGCGCCGAACGGACGGCGCCTCTGCGTTCAACACACGTACAGCCCGGGGATGTCTCCTCCTTCTTGATCCAGCAAGGGGAGAGGAGAAGTTGAGGGAGAACTCCAGCAGCACGACGGCATGGTGGCGATGGAGCTCGTGGTTCTCCGGCAGAGCTTCGCTAAGCACTACGGAGGAGAAGGAGGAGGTGTATGAGGAGGGAGGGCTGCGCCAGGGAAGAGGTGCAACTGACCTCCCACCCCTCCACTATATATAGGGGCAAGGGGAGAGGGGAGGCGCCCTAGGGTTTCCCCTAGGGGGCGGCGGCCAAGCAGATTGGATCTCCCTAGGGAAAATCCTAGGGAGACTTGCCCCCCAAGCCAAGCAGGTGGAGGCTTGCCTCCCAAGCCAGGTGGAGGCGCCCCACCTCCCGAAGTAACGTGGGAAAGGGTGTGGGGGGCGCACCACCCCTTAGTGGGCTGGTTTGCCCCTTCCCCTTTGGCCCATGAGGCCCTCCAACACTTGCCGGGGCTCCCGAAACACCTTTCGGTCATGCTGGCCATAGCCTGGTACCCCCGGAACACTTCCGGACTCCAATACCCTTCGTCCAATATATCGATCTTCACCGCCGGACCATTCCGGAACTCCTCGTGATGTCCGGGATCTCATCCGGGACTCCGAACAACCTTCGGTAACCACATACTATTTCCCATAACAACTCTAGCGTCACCGAACCATAAGTGTGTAGACCCTACGGGTTCGGGAACCATGCAGACATGACCGAGACACCTCTCCGGCCAATAACCAATAGCGGGATCTGGATACCCATATTGGCTCCCACATGTTCCATGATGATCTCATCGGATGAACCACGATGTCGGGGATTCAATCAAACCCGTATACAATTCCCTTTGTCTATCGGTATGTTACTTGCCCGAGATTCGATCGTCGGTATCCCAATACCTCGTTCAATCTCGTTACCGGCAAGTCTCTTTACTCGTTCCGTAACGCATGATCCCGTGGCTAACTCATTAGTCACATTGAGCTCATTATGATGATGCATTACCGAGTGGGCCCAGAGATACCTCTCCGTCATACGGAGTGACAAATCCCAGTCTCGATTAGTGCCAACCCAACAGACACTTTCGGAGATACCTGTAGTGCACCTTTATAGCCACCCAGTTACGTTGTGACGTTTGGTACACCCAAAGCATTCCTACAGTACCCGGGAGTTGCACAATCTCATGGTCTAAGGAAACGATACTTGACATTAGAAAAGCTCTAGCAAACGAACTACACGATCTTGTGCTATGCTTAGGATTGGGTCTTGTCCATCACATCATTCTCCTAATGATGTGATCCCGTTATCAATGACATCCAATGTCCATGGTCAGGAAACCATAACCATCTACTGATCAACGAGCTAGTCAACTAGAGGCTTACTAGGGACATGTTGTGGTCTATGTATTCACACATGTATTACGGTTTCCAGTTAATACAATTATAGCATGAACAATAGGCAATTATCATGAACAAGGAAATACAATAATAACCATTTTATTATTGCCTCTAGGGCATATTTCCAACAGTCTCCCACTTGCACTAGAGTCAATAATCTAGTTCACATCACCATGTGATTAACACTCAAAGTTCACATCGCCATGTGACTAATACCCAAGAGTTTACTAGAGTCAATAATCTAGTTCACATCACCATGTGATTAACACTCAATGAGTTCTAGGGTTTGATCATGTTATGCTTACGAGAGAGGTTTTAGTCAACGAGTCTGCAACATTCAGATCCGTGTGTGCTTTACAAATCTCTATGTCATCTTGTAGATGCAGCTACCACGCGCTACTTGGCGCTGTTCCAAATAACTGCTCTACTATACGAATCCGGTTTACTACTCAGAGTCATCCGGATGAGTGTCAAAGTTTGCATCGTCGTAACCCTTTACGGCGAACTCTTTTACCACCTCCATAATCGAGAAAATTCCTTAGTCCACTAGTTACTAAGGATAAGTTCGACCGCTGTCATGTGATCCATTCCTGGATCACTATTGTACCCCTTGACTAACTCATGGCAAGGCACACTTCAGGTGCGGTACACAGCATAGCATATTGTAGAGCCTACGTCTAAAGCATAGGGGACGACCTTCGTCCTTTCTCTCTCTTCTGCGTGGTCAGGTCTTGAGTCTTACTCAATACTCACACCCTGTAACACAGCCAAGAACTCCTTCTTTGCTGATCTATTTTGAACTCCTTCAAAATCTTGTCACCGTATGTATTCATTTGAAAGTACTATTAAGCGTTTTTGATCTATCCTTATAGATCTTGATGCTCAATGTTCAAGTAGCTTAATCCAGGTTTTCCATTGAAAAACACTTTTCAAATAACCCTGTATGCTTTCCAGAAATTCTACATCATTTCTGATCAACAATATGTTAACAACATATACTCATAAAAATTCTATAGTGCTCCCACTCACTTCTTTGGAAATACAAGTTTCTCATAAACTTTGTAAAAACCCAAAATCTTTGATCATCTCATCAAAGCGTACATTCCAACTCCGAGATGCTTACTCCAGTCCTTAAAAGGATTGCTGGAGCTTTGCATACTTGTTAGCATCTTTCAGGATTGACAAAACCATCTGGTTGTATCACATACAACCTTTCCTCAAGAAAATCGTCGAGGAAACAATGTTTTGACATCCTATCTGCAAGATTTCATAAATAATGCAGTAACTGCTAATATAGTTCCAACAGACTCTTAGCATCGCTACGAGTGAGAAAATCTCATCGTAGTCAACTCCTTGAACTTGTCGGAAAAGATCTTAACGACAAGTCGAGCTTTCTTAATGGTGATACTTACCATCATTGTCTGTCTTCCCTTTTAAAATCCATCTGCACCCAACAGCCTTACGACCATCAAGTAGTTCTTCCAAAGTCTATACTTTGTTTTCATACATGGATCCTCTCGGTTTTATGGCCTCAAGCCATTCGTCGGAATCCGGGCCCACCATCGCTTCTCCATAGCTCGTAGGTTCATTGTTATCTAGCAACATGACTTCCAAGACAGGATTATGTACCACTCTGAAGTAGTACGCATCCTTGTCGACCTACGAGGTTTGGTAGTGACTTGATCCGAAGTTTCATGATCACTATCATAAGCTTCCACTTCAATTGGTGTATGTGCCACAGGAACAACTTCCTGTGCCCTGCTACACACTAGTTGAAGTCATGGTTCAATAACCTCATCAAGTCTCCACCATCCTCCCACTCAATTCTTTCGAGAGAAACTTTTCCTCGAGAAAGGACCCGTTTCTAGAAACAATCACTTTTGCTTCCAGATCTGAAATAGGAGGTATACCCAACTGTTTTGGGTATTCTATGAAGATGCATTTATCCGCTTTGGGTTCGAGCTTATCAGCCTGAAACTTTTTCACATAAGCGTCGCAGCCCCAAACTTTTAAGAAACGACAGCTTATGTTTCTCTAAACCATAGTTCATACGGTGTCGTCTCAACGGAATTGCGTGGTGCCCTATTTAAAGTGAATGCGGTTGTCTCTAATGCCTAGCCCATAAACGATAGCGGTAATCCGATAAGAGATATCATGGTATGCACCATATCCAATAGGTGCAGTTATGATGTTCGGACACACCATCACACTATGGTGTTCCAGGCGGTATTAGTTGTGAAACAATTTCCACAATGTCTTAATTGTGTGCCAAACTTGTAACTCAGATATTCATCTCTATGATCATATCACAGACATTTTATCCTCTTGTCACGACGATCTTCAACTTCACTCTGAAATTACTGGAACCTTTCAATAATTCAGACTTGTGTTTCATCAAGTAAATATACTCAGCATCTACTCAAATCATCTGTGAAGTAAGAACATAACGATATCCACTGCGTGCCTCAGCACTCATTGGACTGCACACATCAAAATGTATTACTTCCAACAAGTTGCTTTCTTGTTCCATCTTACTGAAAACGAGGCCTTTCAGTCATCTTGCCCATGTGTTATGATTTGCATGTCTCAAGTGATTCAAAATCAAGTAAGTCCAAACGATCCATCTGTATGGAGTTTCTTCATGCATATCTACCAATAGACATGGTTCGCATGTCTCAATCTTTTCAAAAACGAGTGAGTCCAAAGATCCATCAACATAGAGCTTCTTCATGCGTTTTATACCAATATGACTCAAATGGCAGTGCCACAAGTATGTGGTACTATCATTACTATTTTATATCTTTTGTCATGAACATGTGTATCACTACGATCGAGATTCAATAAACCATTCATTTTAGGTGCAAGACCATTGAAGGTATTATTCAAATAAACAGAGTAACCATTATTCTCCTTAAATGAATAACCGTATTGCGATAAACATAATCCAATCATGTCTATGCTCAACGCAAACACAAAATAACAATTATTTAGGTTTAATACCAATCCCGATGGTAGAGGGAGCGTACGATGTTTGATTACATCAACCTTGGAAACACTTCCAACACATATCGTCATCCACCTTTAGCTAGTCTCCGTTTATTCCATAGCCTTTTATTTCGAGTTACCAACACTTAGCAACCGAACCGATATCTAATACCCTGGTGCTACTAGGAGTACTAGTAAAGTACAAATTAATATAATGTATATCCAATATACTTCTGTCGACCTTGCCTGCCTTCTCATCTACTAAGTATCTAGGGTAGTTCTGCTTCAGTGACCGTTCCCCTCATTACAGAAGCACTTAGTCTCGGGTTTGGGTTCAACCTTGGGTTTCTTCACTAGAGCAGCAACTGATTTGCTGTTTCATGAAGTATCCCTTCTTTCCCTTGCCCTTCTTGAAACTAGTGGTTTTACTAACCATCAACAATTGATGCTCCTACTTGATTTCTACTTTCGTGGTGTCAAACGTCGCGAGTTGCTCAAGGATCATCATGTCTATCCCTGATATGTTATAGTTCATCACGAAGCTCTAATAGCTTGGTGGCAGTGACTATGGAGAACCATCACTATCTCATCTGGAAGATTAACTCCCACTCGATTCAAGCGATTGTAGTACTGAGACAATCTGAGCACATGCTCAACGATTGAGCTTTTCTCCCTTAGTTTGCAGGTTAAGAAACTTGTCAGAGGTCTCATACCTCTTGACGTGGGCACTAGTCTGAAATCCCAATTTCAGTCTTTGGAACATCTCATATGTTCTGTGACGTTTCAAAAATGTCTTTGGTGCCTCAATTATAAACCGTTAGCATTACGCACTGAACTATCACGTAGTCATCGAAACGTGTATGTCAGATGTTTGCAACATCCACAGACGACGCTCGAGGTTCACACACCGAGCGGTGCATTAAGGACATAAGCCTTCTGCGCCGCAATGAGGATAATCCTCAGTTTACGGACCCAGTCCGCATAATTTCTACTATCAACTTTCAACTAAATTTTCTCTAGGAACATATCTTAAACAGTAGAACCAAAGCGTAAGCTACGACATAATTTGCAAAGACCTTTTGACTATGTTCATGATAATTAAGTTCATCTGATTATTTAATGAACTCCCACTTAGATAGACATCCCTCTAGTCATCTAAGTGATACATGATCCGAAACGACTAGACCGTGTCCGATCATCACGTGAGACGGACTAGTCATCAACGGTGAACATCTCCATGTTGATCGTATCTACTATACGACTCATGTTCGACCTTTCGGTCTCTTGTGTTCCGAGGCCATGTCTGTACATGCTAGGCTCGTCAAGTCAACCTAAGTGTTTCGCATGTGTAAATCTGGCTTACACCCGTTGTATGCGAACGTTAGAATCTATCACACCCGATCATCACGTGGTGCTTCGAAACAACGAACCTTCGCAACGGTGCACAGTTAGGGGGAACACATCTCTTGAAATTTTAGTGAGGGATCATCTTATTTATGCTACCGTTGTTCTAAGCAAATAAGATGTAAACATGACAAACATCACATGCAAATCATAAAGTGACATGATATGACTAATATCATCTTGCGCCTTTTGATCTCCATCTTCGAGGCGCAGCATGATCACCTTCGTCACCGGCATGACACCATGATCTCCATCATCATGATCTCCATCATCGTGTCTTCATGAAGTTGTCTCGCCAACTATTACTTCTACTACTATGGCTAACGGTTAGCAATAAAGTAAAGTAATTACATGGCGTTTTTCATTGACACGCAGGTCATACAATAAATTAAGACAACTCCTATGGCTCCTGCCGGTTGTCATACTCATCGACATGCAAGTCGTGATTCCTATTACAAGAACATGATCAATCTTATACATCACATATATATATAATTCATCACATCCTTTTGGCCATATCACATCACATATATACCCTGCAAAAACAAGTTAGACGTCCTCTAATTGTTGTTGCATGTTTTACGTGGCTGCTATGGGTTTCTAGAAAGATGTTTCTTACCTATGCAAAAGCCACAACGGTGATATGCAAATTTCTATTTACCCTTCATAAGGACCCTCTTCATCGAATTCGATCCAACTAAAGTGGGAGATACAGACACCCGCTAGCCACCTTATGCATCAAGTGCATGTCAGTCGGTGGAACCTGTCTCACGTAAGAGTACGTGTAAGGTCGGTCCGGGCCGCTTCATCCCACAATGCCGTCGAATCAAGATAAGACTAGTAACAGCAAGCAAATTGAACAAATCATCGCCCACAACTACTTTGTGTTCTACTCGTGCATAGAATCTACGCATAGACCTAGCTCATGATGCCATTGTTGGGGAACGTAGCAATAATTCAAAATTTTCCTACGTGTCACCAAGACCAATCTAGGAGATGCTAGCAACGAGAGAGAGGAAGTGCATCTTCATACCCTTAATATAATCATAAAAGGCTAATTTTTCGGGAATTTTAGACCAAGCTTCTGATAAACTCCAAAACTCCCTGGTTTTTGCCTTCGGTTAGCAACTCGTCTAAGTTTAAGATCGTAACTTATTCAACCTACGTATTTTGCGTATAAATTGGATCAATTATTAATAAAATAAGGAGCCGCGAGAATTGCTACGCTGCCTGTAGTGAAATTGCAGCCAAGTGGTAAGGCATCGGTTTTTGGTACCGGCATGCAAAGGTTCGAATCCTTTTACTACAGAGCATACTTATTCTAGAAGATCGCTAAGCGGAAGCGTTACAAGAACACGGTTGATGGAGTCGTACTCGCGGCGATTCATATCGCGGAGATCCGATCTAGCGCCGAACGGACGGCGCCTCCGCGTTCAACACACGTACAGCCCGGGGACGTCTCCTCCTTCTTGATCCAGCAAGGGGAGAGGAGAAGTTGAGGGAGAACTCCAGCAGCACGACGGCATGGTGGCGATGGAGCTCGTGGTTCTCCGGCAGAGCTTCGCTAAGCACTACGGAGGAGAAGGAGGAGGTGTATGAGGAGGAAGGGCTGCGCCAGGGAAGAGGTGCAACTGACCTCCCACCCCTCCACTATATATAGGGGCAAGGGGAGAGGGGAGGCGCCCTAGGGTTTCCCCTAGGGGGCGGCGGCCAAGCAGATTGGATCTCCCTAGGGAAAATCCTAGGGAGACTTGCCCCCCAAGCCAAGCAGGTGGAGGCTTGCCTCCCAAGCCAGGTGGAGGCGCCCCACCTCCCGAAGTAACGTGGGAAAGGGTGTGGGGGGCGCACCACCCCTTAGTGGGCTGGTTTGCCCCTTCCCCTTTGGCCCATGAGGCCCTCCAACACTTGTCGGGGCTCCCGAAACACCTTTCGGTCATGCTGGCCATAGCCTGGTACCCCCGGAACACTTTCGGACTCCAATACCCTTCGTCCAATATATCGATCTTCACCGCCGGACCATTCCGGAACTCCTCGTGATGTCCGGGATCTCATCCGGGACTCCGAACAACCTTCGGTAACCACATACTATTTCCCATAACAACTCTAGCGTCACTGAACCTTAAGTGTGTAGACCCTACGGGTTCGGGAACCATGCAGACATGACCGAGACACCTCTCCGGCCAATAACCAATAGCGGGATCTGGATACCCATATTGGCTCCCACATGTTCCAAGATGATCTCATCGGATGAACCATGATGTCGGGGATTCAATCAAACCCGTATACAATTCCCTTTGTCTATCGGTATGTTACTTGCCCGAGATTCGATCGTCGGTATCCCAATACCTCATTCAATCTCGTTACCGGCAAGTCTCTTTACTCGTTCCGTAACGCATGATCCCGTGGCTAACTCATTAGTCACATTGAGCTCATTATGATGATGCATTACCGAGTGGGCCCAGAGATACCTCTCCGTCATACGGAGTGACAAATCCCAGTCTCGATTAGTGCCAACCCAACAGACACTTTCGGAGATACCTGTAGTGCACCTTTATAGCCACCAAGTTACGTTGTGACGTTTGGTACACCCAAAGCATTCCTACAGTACCCGGGAGTTGCACAATCTCATGGTCTAAGGAAACGATACTTGACATTAGAAAAGCTCTAGCAAACGAACTACACGATCTTGTGCTATGCTTAGGATTGGGTCTTGTCCATCACATCATTCTCCTAATGATGTGATCCCGTTATCAATGACATCCAATGTTCATGGTCAGGAAACAATAACCATCTACTGATCAACGAGCTAGTCAACTAGAGGCTTACTAGGGACATGTTGTGGTCTATGTATTCACACATGTATTACGGTTTCCAGTTAATACAATTATAGCATGAACAATAGACAATTATCATGAACAAGGAAATACAATAATAACCATTTTATTATTGCCTCTAGGGCATATTTCCAACAGAACTAACCCGGAATGACGTTGTTTTCAGCAGATTTGCCATGGTGTTATTTTTGTGCAGAAACAAAAGTTCTCGGAATGACCTGAAACTTCACGGAGATTATTTTTTGGAAATAATAAAAAATAATGGCGAAAGAATCAAGGCCAGGGGACCCACACCCTGTCCACGAGGGTGGGAGGCGCGCCTCCCCCTGGGCGCGCCCCCCTGCCTCGTGGGCCCCCTGGTGCTCCACCGACCTCAACTCCAACTCTATATATTCACGTTCGGGGAGAAAAAAAAATCAAAGAGAAGGATTCATCGCGTTTTACGATACGGAGCCACCGCCAAGCCCTAATCTCTCTCGGGAGGGCTGATCTAGAGTCCGTTCGGGGCTCCGGAAAGGGGAATCCGTCGCCATCGTCATCAGCAACCATCCTCCATCACCAATTTCATGATGCTCACCGCCGTGCGTGAGTAATTCCATCGTAGGCTTGCTGGACGGTGATGGGTTGGATAAGATTTATCATGTAATCGAGTTAGTTTTGTTAGGGTTTGATCCCCAGTATCCACTGTGTTCTGAGATTGATGTTGCTATGACTTTGCTATGCTTAATGCTTGTCACTAGGGCCCGAGTGTCATGATTTCAAATCTGAACCTATTATTTTTCCATGAATATATGTGAGTTCTTGATCCTATTTTGCAAGTCTATAGTCACCTACTATGTGTTATGATCCGGCAACCCCGAAGTGACAATAATCGGGACCACTCCCAGTGATGACCATAGTTTGAGGAGTTCATGTATTCACTATGTGTTAATGCTTTGGTCCGGTACTCTATTAAAAGGAGGCCTTAATATCCCTTAGTTTCCAATAGGAACCCGCTGCCACGGGAGGGTAGGACAAAAGATGTGATGCAAGTTCTTTTCCATAAGCAGGTATGACTACATTCGGAATACATGCCTACATTACATTGATGAATTTGAGCTAGTTCTGTGTCACCCTATGTTATAACTGTTGCATGAATAATCGCATCCGACATAATTCTCCATCACCGATCCAATGCCTACGAGCTTTTCACATATTGTTCTTCGCTTAGTTACTTTTCTGTTGCTACCGTTCCTATCATACTACTTTCCTACTAAATAATTTGCTACAGATATTAAGTTATCCAGATGTGGTTGAATTGACAACTCAACTGCTAATACTCGAGAATATTCTTTGGCTCCCCTTGTGTCGAATCAATAAATTTGGGTTGAATACTCTACCCTCGAAAACTGTTGCGATCCCCTATACTTGTGGGTTATCAAGACTATTTTCTGGTGCCGTTGCCGGGGAGCATAGCTCTATTCTTTGAGTCACTTGGGATTTATATCTGCTGATCACTATGAGGAACTTGAAAGACGAGAAAACCAAAATTTATCCCTCAACTACGAGGGGAGGTAAGGAACTGCCCTCTAGCTCTGCACTTGATTCACCTTCTGTTTTGAGTAAGCTTGCGACACCTAAACCTGCTTCTGCTATTAATTCTGATATGTTGCATGTTATTGATGATGCCACTTCTCCTATGCATGATACTTATGATGAAACTACTTCTATGCTTGATACTACTGTGCCACTAGGTGAATTTCTGGATGAGCAACTTGCTAGGGCTAGAGAGAATGAAATTATTGAAACTGATAATATTGATGAAAGTGATGATGAAGATTCTCCCCCTAGATCTGAATTGCCTGTTGTGCCTAAGGGTTATGTTATGGATGAAGAAACTGCTACAGACTTTCTTGCTTGCAATGATAGAAATGATCTTAAGAAATTATTAGCTAAGTTGAAAGAAAAATCTTTGAATGCTAGAATGAAATATGATCCTGCTTATGCTACTTCACCTATGTTTGTTACTGATAAGGATTATGATTTCTTTGTTGATCCTGAGATAATTACTCTGGTTGAATCTGATCCTTTTTATGGCTATGAATCTGAAACTGTTGTGGCACATCTTACTAAATTAAATGATATAGCCACCCTATTCACTAATGATGAGAAAACTCGTTACTACTATATCCTTAAATTATTTCCGTTCTCCTTAAAGGGTGATGCTAAGACATGGTTTAATTCTCTTGATCCTGGTTGTGTGCGTAGTCCCCAGGATATCATTTATTACTTCTCTGCTAAATATTTCCCTGCTCATAAGAAACAAGCTGCTTTAAGGGATATATATAATTTTGTGCAAATTGAAGAAGAGAGTCTACCACAAGCTTGGGGGAGGCTTCTCCAATTACTTAATGCTTTGCCTGATCATCCTCTCAAGAAAAATGAAATATTGATATCTTTTATAATGGACTAACCGATGCTTCCAGAGACCACCTGGATAGTTGCGCTGGTTGTGTTTACAGGGAAAGAACTTTTGATGAAGCTGAAATTCTATTGAATAATATGTTGACTAATGAAAACAATTGGACACTTCCTGAACCAACTCCTAAGCCAACTCCGAAGAAAAGGGGTGTTCTATTTCTCAGTCCTGAAGATATGCAAGAGGCAAAGAAATCTATGAGAGAGAAAAGGTATTAAAGCTGAAGATGTTAAGAATTTACCTCCTATTGAAGAAATTCATGTCTTAATTTGCTGCCTGTTGAAGAAATACATGGTCTTGATAACCCGACACAGGTAGTAAAGGTAAATTCTCTCTATAGATATGATAAAGCTGAAATCCCTCCTACTAAGTTTGCTAGCCAATGCTTAGATGAGTTTGATAATTTTATGGTTAAGCAAGAAGACTTCAATGCTTATTTTGGTAGACAATTAAAACGCAATGCTTATATGATTGAACACTTGAGTGATTATATGTCTAGAGTTAAAGGTGAACTTAAACTCATTAGTAAACATGCTTCTATGGTTACCACTCAAGTAGAACAAGTGCTTAAAGCTTTGAATGATTTGCTCAATGAATTAAATAATAAGAAGAATGATAATGATGTTAGAGTTGTGACTAGAGGGGGTAAAATGACTCAGGAACCTTTGTATCCCGAGGGCCACCCTAAGAGAATTGAGCAAGATTCTCAGAGAACTAATGTAGATTCACCTAGTCCTTCTAAGAAGAAGAAAAAGAAAATGATAGGACTTTGCATGCTTCTAGTGAACCTGTTGTTGACACACCTGAGAATCCCAATGATATTTCTATTTCTGATGCTGAAACACAATCTGGTGATGAACATGAACCTAGTGATAATGTTAATGATGATGTTCATGTTGATGCTCAACCTAGTAATGATAATGATGTAGAGATTGAACCTGTTGTTGATCTTGCTAACCCATAAATCAAAGAATCAACGTTATGATAAGAGACTTTGTTGCTAGGAAGCACGGTAAAGAAAGAGAGCCATGGGTTCAGAAACCCATGCCTTTTCCTCCTAAACCATCCAAGAAAAAGGATGATGAGGATTTTGAGTGGTTTGCTGAAATGATTAGACCTATCTTTTTGCGTATGCGTTTGACTGATATGCTCAAAATGAATCCTTATGCTAAGTATATGAAAGAAATTGTTACAAATAAAAGAAAGATACCGGAAGCTGAAATTTCCACCATGCTTGCTAATTATAACAAAAAACGAATCGACCTACCGGGCCATGTCCGGCTAGGACTCTGGCCCGGCCGGCCTTTATAAGCCGCAAGGCCGCCCCGCCAGCCCAAGCCGCCAGCCCCCGCGAAACCCTAGCGCCGCCGCCCCGATCTGCCGCCCCACACGACGCCGGAGCCGCCGCCGCCGTCCCGCCACCCGAGGTTGACCGCCGCCGCCACCGGTTTTCTCCGGAAAACCGTGCGCGTTTTTTTAGAAAACCCCGGTTTATTTTTTTGTTATTAAATCGGTTTTATTTTTTTCGGTTTAGCCTATTTCGCGGACGTTCGTCCGTACGTTCGTTTTAACGAACGGTTTTCGTCGTTTAACCGCAGACAGCGAACGTTCGTTCGTTAGCCTGTTCGCAGTTTTTCTTTTTCTCGGATTTATCGCGATTATTTTCGATCGCGATTTCAGATCTGTTTTTTGTTTTAGTATATCTTTTCGCTCGTTTATCGGAATCAGGCGATTCTAGCGCCTAGAGTTTCGTCTCGGAGAACCCAATGTTGCCTGTATTTTTGGATATCCTGGAGTACCCGTGTGATCATCCTATGGACCGCCACCCAGACTCAAAGGGATCATGAGATTATTCATGCTAGAAACTTCCGTGTGCAGCCACAAGCTATTATGGGCTCTAGCATAGTTGAGTAGGTTACATGACCTCTTGAAGAGGTGGGCTAGCATATGTAGGGGAAAGTAGGTGTAACTGTCCACCCGGAGTAAAGAGTATTGTTTCTGAAAGACTGTGTCTCGGTCATCCGTTTCTCAAACACCATGTAGTGCGAGAAATTGAGCGGAGGCGATCGAGTCTTGTGGGGAAAAGTGCGCAAACCTCTGCAGAGTGTACAATCTAATCATGGTTAGCCGTGTCCCCGGTTATGGACATCTTGATTATCTAGTTCTTGGATTATCATGTGAATCTCATCATCATGTTACTTAATTTAATTTGATTGGGTTAATCACGTTCTTAATTGGGATTGAGTTGGAGGTACCTTCTCAATGTTTAACAACCACCATGATAGTTAAATAAAATTTATTCCTTTGTGGTAGGGAAAATTGGCTTTTCGCAAAACTGTAACCATAGAGCTTTCCACCAGCCAAACATGCATGTAGTGATAGCATTATTCTGTTCATTACTCTCTATGTGTTACATTGCCAGCATATTCCATGTGCTGACCCGTTTTCGGGCTGCAACGTATCATGTTGCAGACTTTTCAGACGACGAGTAAGGTGGCATAGGTCGTGGTCTTATACTCAGTGATGTCGTTGGAGTTGATGGACTCACTTTATCTTCCAATTCCGCTGTTATCGTTTTAGATGGCCTTAAGACGTATTTATTGTATTAAGTTCTCTTTTGAGACATTTGATGTAATAAGTGTGTGATTGCTACCTTGTTATATAAACTTCAAGTACTGTGCGTGTCAGCATTACCGATCCAGGGATGACACTGATGCACAGAGACTAGACTGTTTGAGGTCTGGTCGCTACAAAGATGGTATCAGAGCACACGCCGACTGTAGGACACGACCACTAAGCTAAAGCCCTAGATTACTACTCTCTTCTCATTTCTGACTCCTCTCCTCTCTTCCACTCTTTTAGGATGGCGGATGCAAGGAACAAGTTCGCGCAACCGGATGAGGATACACCTTTTGGACGACACTTGATGGAAGTTACTAAGTACCTGAACATCAGAATACCAAGCTTCACCGGAACCTACAACGCCACACTACCAGAAGAGTAGCGCTGGATGATTCAAGTTCAAGTTCCAGGAAGGACGTTCATGCCAGTCACTGAGCCCATAGAGTTTTCCTTTGATGCACCAACCTGGAGTTTAGGAAAGAGCATGGCAGCCCACATCACGATGGGACACATTGGAGAAGTGTACCACAATGATCTCAAAGATACTATCTATCAGATTTGTGGGCGCCAAGACGAGCAATGGGAGATGATCAGTACCAGGAAGGATAGATCTATTGCAGCTTTCATTCAGGAGTTAAACCAGCACATTTGTCGCCAGGAGAACCAGATGTGCGCAGACATGATAGAACTGAAGAAGGCAAAGACAAGGATCATGGAACTGGAGGAAGAACTCAAGGCTACACGCGAGGATTATATGGAGGAAATCATCGCACTAGTGGAGAAGAATGGCGACCTGACAAAGAAGCTAGGAATTTTCATGGGAGACCCAGCACCAAGAGGAGATGATGACGATTCTACTTGCCCGGAGAACTACATCATCATCGACGACACCGACTCGGACCCCAGTGATGATGATTGGGAGGATGAAGCCGGAGCAGATATCATGGAGTCTTCGACTGAGCAATTTTTCTAGTAGACCACCAAATTAGTAGTATTCCACCATGTATATAGTATAGTCCAAGCACTTTGTAATGATAGTTAGATCGATTGTATGCCTTGTATGAATTGATTGGAGTGATATGATTGTGTTTGTCTCATGTGCATATGGGTAGTTTTTTCCCTCTAGACCTCATTCTATCCTATTTTCTCATCTTTTCTAAACCCATCAGATGCCTCCGAGACGCGACACTGGATTTGTTTTCCCACCGGAGATCACTCAATTGATTCAGCAGCAAAATGCCTTGATGCAAGTGCTAGTTCAGAACCAAGGCAACAACAACAACAACACACCACCACCACCACCTGTTGATCACTTAGCCCGTTTTCTTAGGCTGAATCCGCCGGTGTTCTCCAGTACCACCGAGCCGATTGTGGTAGATGATTGGCTCCGCAAGGTTGGAAGGGAGCTGACCACTGCAGGATGCACAGATGCGGAGAGAGTGCGTTTTGCCGCACATCAGCTTGATGGACCCGCAGCATCATGGTGGGAGAATTACACAGCCACTCACCCCATTGACACTGTCACATGGGACCAGTTTCAGCAAGCTTTCCGTACTGCCCACGTTTCAGCAGGAGCTATGGCCATGAAGAAGCGTGAGTTTCGCAACTTACGCCAAGGAGGACGTACCGTTGGCCAATACGTGGAGGATTTCAGTAAGTTAGCACGTTATGCCCCAGATGACGTTGCTACGGATGCAGCTAAGCAAGTGAAGTTTCTGGAAGGACTGAATGATGAGCTGAGCATGCAGTTGATGGTGGCATCTTTTAACAACTACGAGGAGTTGGTAGATAGAGCTCTCATGATTGAAGGGAAGCAACAGCAGATTGAGAGTCGTAAGAGGAAGTATGGACAAGGAAAGGATGAGTAAAGGAAAAGCCAAGGGATTTCGTGAGGATGAGCACGATACCTTATGGTTTGAGGATCGCGCTTATGTGCCCAATGATCCGGAGATCAGGAAGTTGATCTTGCAAGAGGCCCATGATTCACCATATTCGATTCACCCAGGAAATACCAAGATGTACCTGGATTTAAAGGACAGTTTCTGGTGGACCGGAATGAAGAAGGATATTGCGGAGTATGTAGCAGTTTGTGATGTATGTCAGAGAGTAAAGGCAGAGCATCAGAAGCCAGCAGGATTGCTACAACCATTGCCGATACCAGAATGGAAGTGGGATAAGCTAGGCATGGATTTTATCACAGGATTGCCCAGGACTCGTTCAGGCTATGACTCGATATGGGTTGTAGTCGATCGTTTGACGAAGGTAGCTCATTTCATCCCAGTAAAGACCACTTATACAAGTGCTAAGTTGGCAAAGATATACCTGACCAGGATCGTATGTCTGCATGGAGTTCCGAGGACCATTGTATCAGATAGAGGAACCCAGTTTACTTCGAAGTTTTGGAATCAATTGCACGAAACTTTGGGTACCAGGCTAGAGTTCAGTACAGCCTTTCATCCACAGACAGACGGACAGACCGAGAGAGTCAATCAGATTTTGGAGGACATGCTGAGAGCTTGTGCGCTAGATTATGGATCTAGTTGGGACGACAATTTGCCGTATGCAGAGTTCTCTTACAACAACAGTTATCAATCCAGTTTGAATATGGCCCCTTTCGAAGCTCTGTACGGAAGGAAGTGCAGGACACCGTTGTTGTGGGATGGAGTTGGAGACCGCCAGTTGTTTGGACCAGATTTGATTAAAGAGTCTGAACAGAAGGTGAAGTTGATTCGCGATAGGCTCAAGGTAGCCCAGTCCAGGCAGAAGAGTTATGCGGATTCTAAACACAAGGAGACAATTTACGAAGTCAGAGATAGAGTTTATCTTCGAGTATCACCACTTCGAGGAGTGAAGCGCTTTGGAGTTAAAGGGAAACTTAGCGCCACGTTTTGTAGGTCCATACAAAGTTTTGGAGCGTATGGGAGAAGTTGCTTACAAGTTGGAATTGCCCGAAGGATTGTCGGGAGTTCACGATGTATTCCATGTTTCTCAGCTAAAGAAGTGCCACACAGAGATGGCTCAGATACCACTGAGAGATACAGTGCCACTGGAAGCAATTCAGCTGGATAGCGATTTGACCTATGAGGAGAAACCAGTCAAGATTCTCGAATATGCCAGCAGAGTCACCCGCAGCAAGGTTATCAAGTTTTGAAAAGTTCAGTGGAGTCACCATACCGGGGATGAAGCCACCTGGGAGCGAGAGGAAGATCTACGGAAGGACCACTCTCACCTATTTTCTAGCCAACCCGAATCTCGAGGGCGAGATTCATCTTAAGGGGGGTAGGTTTGTAACATCCCAAATTTTCAATTTGGAATGTTATACATTAGATCATCATGCATAACATATTTTATTGCATTTTATTTTGCGATCCTAGAAATTCTACGCAACTCAAGGACCCACGGAGAGAGTTGGGGATTTTGTTATTTTCATATTTGGGTTTTCTCAAATTTTGAAAATAGGATCATTTGTTTTAATTATTTTCTCTCCGAAAATATTTCATATCAAATATATGAGAGGGGATAAAATGACTACTCCACAAATAATGAAATATTGGAGGAAAAATATTAAAAACAAATATGTGATTTTATTTGGGTTTTATTTGGTTTTATTTGAATTAGGAAAAATATGCGTTTTTCAAAATTGCATTTTAGGCCCAAATAAATGTTCATCTTGTCCGGCTTATTTTTAGAGGACGGAAAAATTTATTCCTGGATTTTTGGAGTCCGTTTAGTATTTCTTTTCTTTCTTTTTCTGCACGTCCGATTTAAAAAAAAAACGAACCGACCTACCGGGCCGTGTCCGGCTAGGACTCTGGCCCGGCTGGCCTTTATAAGCCGCCAGGCCGCCCCGCTAGCCCAAACCGCCTGCCCCCGCGAAACCCTAGCGCCGCCGCCCCGATCCGCCGCCTCGCCCGACGCCGGAGCCGCCCCTGCCGCCGTCGTCCCGCCACCCGAGGTTGACCGCCGCCGCCGCCGGTTTTCTCCTGAAAACCGTGCGCGTTTTTTTAGAAAACCTCGTTTTATTTTTTTTTGTTATTAGATCGGTTTTATTTTTTTCGGTTTAGCCTATTTCGCGGACGTTTTTCCGTACGTTCGTTTTCACGAACGGTTTTCGTCGTTTAACCGCAGACAGCGAACATTCGTTCGTTAGCCTGTTCATCAGTTTTTCTTTTTCTTGGATTTTTCGCGATTATTTTCGATCGCGATTTCAGATCTGTTTTTCGTTTTAGTATATCTTTTCGCTCGTTTATTGGAATCAGGCGATTCAAGCGCCTATAGTTTCGTCTCGAAACCCTCTTTCTGATTAACCAACTCAAACAAGTTTTTGCTACTGTAAAATTTGACTTAGGTCCAGATTAGTAAACGAAGCTTGTTTCTTTTGCCGTTTGAGTTCGTTGCTTCGTTCGATTTGATTCTTTTTTGCAAACTGGAGTTTTTAAGTTGAACTTTCTGGTTAGATCTCTTATTTTGAGTTTTATCCGTGCACCCTTGCTTGGTTGCTTATGTATGTATTGTTTGTTTACGATAGAGTACCCGGAGTGCGAAGCGTGCTACTACGAGTCTCTAGGTTTCACGGATCATCAGCAAGGCAAGTAACACTTTGATCATACCTCTTTACCACCCGGTTTTATTGCATTAGATCAATCCTCAAACTATTGCATGATTAGGATCTGATTAAAATGTGGATTTTGGGAATTAGATGTGGTAGTACCTATTGCCCTGCTTATATCAAACCATTGGGAGTTACTTCTACGTTTGCTTATATTGCTATGCTATGCTCGTAGACGTGGATTGGGTTTGAGAGTTTTCCATGACAGATGTGAGATTGTTAATTAATGGTTCAACTTAAGGTGGTTACTTTAATTTACATCTGGGTGGATTGAGGCACCTGGAGAACCCAGTGTTGCCTGTATTTTTGGATATCCCGGAGTACCCGTGTGATCATCCTATGGACCGCCACCCAGACTCAAAGGGATCATGAGATTATTCATGCTATAAACTTCCGTGTGCAGCCACAAGCTATTATGGGCTCTAGCATAGTTGAGTAGGTTACATGACCTCTTGAAGAGGTGGGCTAGCAGATGTAGGGGAAAGTAGGTGTAACTGTCCACCCGGAGTAAAGAGTATTGTTTCTGAAAGACTATGTCTCGGTCATCCGTTTCTCAAACACCATGTAGTGCGAGAAATCAAGCGGAGGCGATCGAGTCTTGTGGGGAAAAGTGCGCAAACCTCTGCAGAGTGTACAATCTAATCATGGTTAGCCGTGTCCCCGGTTATGGACATCTTGAGTATCTAGTTCTTGGATTATCATGTGAATCTCATCATCATGTTACTTAATTTAATTTGATTGGGTTAATCACGTTCTTAATTGGTATTGAGTTGGAGGTACCTTCTCAATGTTTAACAACCACCATGATAGTTAAATAAAATTTATTCCTTTGTGGTAGGGAAAAATTGGCTTTTCGCAAAACTGTAACCATAGAGCTTTCCACCAGCCAAACATGCATGTAGTGATAGCATTATTCTGTTCATTACTCTCTATGTGTTACATTGCCAGCATATTCCATGTGCTGACCCGTTTTCGGGCTGCAACGTATCATGTTGCAGACTTTTCAGACGACGAGTAAGGTGCCATAGGTCGTGGTCTTATACTCAGTGATGCCGTTGGAGTTGATGGACTCACTTTATCTTCCAAGCCTTCCGCTGTTATCGTTTTAGATGGCCTTAAGCCGTATTTATTGTATTAAGTTCTCTTTTGAGACATTCGATGTAATAAGTGTGTGATTGCTACTCTGTTATAAGTCCTTCAAGTACTGTGCGTGTCAGCATTATCGATCGAGGGATGACACTGATGCACAGAGATTAGACTGTTTGAGGTCTGTTCGCTACAATGCTCCATTAAAAGAAACTATGTTAGAACTGCTTTATGTGATCTTGGATCCAGTGTTAGTGTTATGCCTCTCTCTTTATATCGTAGACTTGATTTGAATAAGTTGACACCTACTGAAATATCTTTGCAAATGGCCGATAAATCAACTGCTATACCTGTCGGTATTTGTGAGGACGTGCCTGTTGTGGTTGCAAACGTCACTATTTTAACGGACTTTGTTATTCTTGATATTCCTCAGGATGATAGTATGTCTATTATTCTTGGAAGACCCTTTTTGAATACTGCAGGGGCTGTTATTGATTGCAACAAAGGCAATGTCACTTTTCATGTCAATGGTAATGAGCATACGGTACACTTTCCGAGGAAACAACCTCAAGTCCATAGTATCAATTCTATTGGAAAAATTCCATCGATTATTTTTGGAGGTTTTGAATTTCCTCTACCTACTGTCAAGAAGAAATATGATATTCTTATTATTGGGGACGTGCATATCCGCGTTGAGGTAACATAGTGTTATTCGAAATTTCTCCGGTTTCATGTTATTCGAAATGAGGTTGTTAACAAGACCTGATCAACCTTGTTAGTGGATTCCTTTTGATGAGCATGAGATGGATGAAGTTAGAAAGCACAACCTTCTGTACCCTCCTTTTACTTTCGGTTATTTAGATTAAATAAAAAAATAGTATTTTCTGTCAGTTTTCTGAATTATCCGTGCAATAAAAAATACCCCGAAAATAAAAGTTCTCCAAATGCCCTGAAATTGAAATATGATTTTTTCTGGAATATTTGAGAATATCTGGCACTGAGAACACAGCAGGGGGAGCAAGCACCTGGCCACGAGGGTCCAGGGCGCGCCCCCTGCCTCGTGGGCCCATGGTGGCTCCCCTCCACTTATCCCAGCATCCACACACTCCTTCTTCTTCCCAAAAAATCATCAACCAGCTCAAGCACGAGTTCTAGCTCATTTTGCTGCGATTTTCGATCTCCTTGCTCAAAGCTCCATTCACAAAACTGCTATGGGGGATTGTTCTTCGGTATGTAACTCCTCCAATGGTCCAATTAGTTTTTGTTCTAGTGCCTTATTCATTGCAAATTTTTGTTGCTTAGGTGACCCTGTTCTTGAGCTTGCATGTCAAAATTTATATGGTCCCGAGTAGTTCTAATGCATGATATAGTTTCTAGGCACTTGTGGGAGTAGTTGCTATCAATCTTGTTGAGTTTGGTTCACTTTTATTTCGAGTTACTAAAAAATTCAGAAATTTTTCCGAGGAAGAAATATGTTTAGGAAATTGTACCAAGGTGGTTCTTCAAGGAAGCAAGGACCCAGGCCCGCAATACGCGATGCGGACGATGAACCACCAAGAGAAGCTCAAGTGCGGCCTTGTGAGTGGCCGTTAAAAGATTTCATGGTCCGAGCAGGAATTAAGGAGGAGTTTGATGCATATGTGCGTAATGCTGAACTCGAGGGCTTCATGCGAGATAAGTGCCCTCAGTATTATCACCTAACAGACTCCTTTGTGAGAAGGTTTAAATTTACATCTTCACGCAATTCTCACACTGTCCTGTTTGATCTTTATAATAAATCTTATACCATGGACTGAGAAGATTTTAATACTGCTTGTAAACTCCCGCAATGGGGTAGTGCTAGTGAACCTCGCAAATCTAAGTTTTAAAGATTTTCTTGCTAGTATCACAGTGGGGGAATCTAGAGAAATCACACAGGCTACCATAGGTAGCATTCATTTTCCTGCTTTACATTATTTCGCTCTTTTATTGGTAGCTGTGTTAACGATAAGGATGAAGCCTGTCACATGTGTGCCAGATCTTAGTGTTCTTAAGAGTGCTGTGTTAGGAGATAAACAATATAACTTGGGGGCCATTGTTGCACGTAGGTTGCATAATAATGGTTTGAGTGGAGATTTATTCGGGGGAATTTATGCAACTCGTGTAGCTAATTTTCTTGAGATACCCATACCGGAAAATGATATGGAATTGCCTCCTGCTTATCTAGATTATGATGCTATGGTTCGTCATCAGTTTGTTGAGAGCAACGAACAGTTCCTCCAATACCGACTAATCTTTGACAGGCGTTGCACTGTCCATGTTGCTCTCCCTGCTCATACTTTTTTTGACTTTCAGGCAAAAAGGAGATATATCATAACTAGGGAGGAGGCGAACGGGTACGAGAGAAGGGCGGAAGCAGAACGCCTCCATGCTGCAGCTCATCAGGCCATAGCCGCTGCATCTCAGTATGACCCCAGTTACAACTTCGGATATCTGCCAGGTCAGCCGTGGCCATAGACCAACTTAGGCCAAAAGCCTAAGCTTGGGGGAGTACGTATTTCTCACCGACTTTACATTCATGTTCACACACTCATTCTAGTTGTCGGTGCTCATACTTTTTCATTATACTATCCATGCTAGTTTATTTTCTTTTCTTGCTTTCTTCTTGTGTGTTTGAAAAACCTTAAGAAAAACCAAAAAAAATTAGTTGTAGCTTTTAGCTAGTTTACTTTCTTGTTCGTAGTAGTATTAATTAAAAGAAAACAAAACAAGATTTCTTGTTCTTCTTTTGCTTGTTGGGAGCTTTCCCGTGTAAATAGTTTTATTTTATTTCTTTTCTTTGGGGTCGAGAGGAGAAGACCCTGATGAAAATGTTGAAGTGGCTCTTATATGCATTATTGTTGATTTAACCAAGAGCCCATATTGCCTTGTCTTCTCCCTTGAATTAAATGCTCGCATATTGCAGCTTAGTCCAATGCACATGCACTACTATTATTTTACACATCGTCCGGTCGTGCAAGTGAAAGGCAATTATGACGATATATGATGAACTGATTGAGATGAGAGAAGCTGGTATGAACTCGACCTTTTTGTTTTTGTAAATATGATTAGTTCATCGTTCCTGATTCAGCTTATTATGAATAAACATGTTTGCAATGACAATTAGAGATTATAGTTGCTTATGCCGTGCTTAATTAGCTAGGAGTTTATAATGGTTTATCTTGCGTGCCAACATGCTATTAAAATGATTGTGATGTGGTATAGTAGCGTGGTATCCTCCTTTGAATGATTCGAGTGACTCGACTTGGCACATGTTCACACATGTAGTTGAAACAAAATCAACATAGCCTCCATGATATTTTTGTTCATGGTGGATTATATCCTACTCATGCTTGCACTCAATTTTTATTAATTTTAATGCATGTTCATGACTGTTGTCGCTCTCTAGCTGGTCGCTTCCCAGTCTTTTTCTAGCCTTCACTTGTACTAAGGGAATACTGCTTGTGCATCCAATCCCTTAAACCCCAAAGTTATTCCGTATGAGTCCACCATACCTTCCTATATGCGGTATCTACCTGCCGTTCCAAGTAAATTTGTATGAGCCAAAATCTAAACCTTCAAATGAAATTCTGTTTTGTATGCTCGAATAGCTCATGTATCAACTAGGGCTGTCTGTATCTTCCATGCTAGGCGGGTTATTCTCAAGAGGAGTGGACTCCGCTCCTCACTCACGAGAAAATGGCTGGTCACCGGGATGCCCAGTCCCATGCTTTAAGCAAATCAAATCAAAATAATTGCAAACAAAACTCCCCCAGGATTGTTGTTAGTTGGAGGCACCCATTGTTTCGAACAAGCCATGGACTGATGTTTGTTGGTGGAGGGGGAGTATAAACTTTACCATTCTGTTTGGGAACCGCCTATAATGTGTGTAGCATGGAAGATATCGAGATCTCTCGGTTGTTATGTTGACAATGAAAGTATGCCACTCAAAATATTATTTATCTCTATTTCAAAAATCAAGCTCTGGCACCTCTAAAAATCCTTGCTTCCCTCTGCGAAGGGCCTATCTATTTACTTTTATGTTGGGTCATCATCCTCTTATTAAAAAGCACCAGTTGGAGAGCACTGCTGTCATTTGCATCCATTACTATTAATTTATATTGAGTATGACTGGATCTCTTTTACCATGAATTACAATGTTTAGTCAGTCCTTGATCTTTAAACGTGCTCTGCATTTATGTTCTGTGGTCTCAGAAAGGGCTAGCGAGATACCATCTTGTTATATCATATTATGATTGTTTTGAGAAAGTGTTGTCATCCGAGATTTATTATTATTGCTCGCTAATTGATTATGCCATTGATATGAGTAAACATGAGACCTAAGTGTTATTGCAAATATGGTTAGTCATAATCTTTGCTGAAAACTTGAATCCTGGCTTTACATATTTACAACAACAAGAGCAAACAGAGTTTGTAAAAGTTTTTCTTTATCACTTTCAGTTTATCAACTGAATTGCTTGAGAACAAGCAAAGGTTTAAGCTTGGGCGAGTTGATACATCTCCGTCGTATCTACTTTTCCAAATACTTTTGCCCTTGTTTTGGACTCTAACTTGCATGATTTGAATGGAACTAACCCGGACTGACGCTATTTTTAGCAGAATTTCCATGGTGTTAATTTTGTGCAGAAACAAAAGTTCTCAGAATGACCTAAAACTTCACGGAGATTATTTTTGGAAATAATAAAAAATAATGGCGAAAGAATCAAGGCCAGGGGGCCCACACCCTGTCCACGAGGGTGGGAGGCGCGCCTGCCCCCTGGGCGCGCCCCCTGCCTCGTGAGCTCCCTGGTGATCCACCGACCTCAACTCCAACTCTATATATTCACGTTCGGGGAGAAAAAAATCAGAGAGAAGGATTCATTGCGTTTTACGATATGGAGCCGCCTCCAAGCCCTAATCTCTCTCGGGAGGGCTGATCTGGAGTCCGTTCGGGGCTCCAGAGAGGGAAATCCGTCGCCATTGTCATCATCAACCATCCTCCATCACCAATTTCATGATGCTCACCGCTGTGCGTGAGTAATTCCATCGTAGGCTTGCTGGACGGTGATGGGTTGGATGAGATTTATCATGTAATCGAGTTAGTTTTGTTAGGGTTTGATCCCTAGTATCCACTATGTTTTGAGATTGATGTTGCTATGACTTTGCTATGCTTAATGCTTGTCACTAGGGCCCGAGTGCCATGATTTCAAATCTGAACCTATTATTTTTTCATGAATATATGTGAGTTCTTGATCCTATCTTGCAAGTCTATAGTCACCTACTATGTGTTATGATCCGGCAACCCCGAAGTGACAATAATCGGGACCACTCCCGGTGATGACCATAGTTTCAGGAGTTCATGTATTCACTATGTGTTAATGCTTTGGTCCAGTACTCTATTAAAAGGAGGCCTTAATATCCCTTAGTTTCCAATAGGACCCCGCTGCCATGGGATGGTAGGACAAAAGTTGTCATGCAAGTTCTTTTCCATAAGCACGTATGACTATATTCAGAATACATGCCTACATTACATTAATTAATTGGAGCTAGTTCTGTGTCACCCTATGTTATAACTGTTGCATGAATAATCGCATCCGACATAATTCTCCATCACCGATCCAATGCCTACGAGCTTTTCACATATTGTTCTTCGCTTAGTTACTTTTCTGTTGCTACCGTTCCTATCATACTACTTTGCTACTAAATACTTTTCTGCAGATATTAAGTTATCCAGGTGTGGTTGAATTGACAACTCAACTGCTAATACTCGAGAATATTCTTTGGCTCCCCTTGTGTCGAATCAATAAATTTGGGTTGAATACTCTACCCTCGAAAACTGTTGTGATCCCCTATACTTGTGGGTTATCAACGAGCTTCGAGGCGCAAAATGTTCAGAGCCATTGCGTCCTTCACGAGTGACTTGGTGGCGTCTAAACTTGTCTCAATCTCATCTGTCTCTTCTTCGAAGTTCTGGCAGAACTCTGCATAAGGGAGAAAGAAGTGATTAATTATGCTATTACCCTCAAAACTCGCAGAAATTTACTCGTCCAAAGGGAGGTACCTTTCAGCATGCCGTACATCTTCTTTGCAAAACGCCAAATATTTCTCCAGCTCGTCCCTCTTTCGAGTGAGCTGGTCCACCTTGTCGGATAAGACGATTTTCTCTTCCTTTAGCTGAGCAGCTTCCTTCTTCACCTCCGCAATGGCAGTCTTCAGGGCAACATTCTCCTCTTCGAGCTTACCGACTGAAGCTAGCTTTTTCTCAGCCGCTTCAGTCTTCTCTCGATCCACCTTATGCTTCCCTGCAAGTTCGTTGTCTTTCCTCTCCAACGCCTGCTTCATAGTGTCTAAAGAAATAACATTCTTTAGTCATGCTTGGAGTTGACGATTTTCACTATGCACATCTGTTCGAGTGGAATCACTCGGCTCAAAGGACGGAAAAGAAAAAATGGCAAAGCACACAGTCAGCAAAGTGTTACCTCCCATTGTTTTCACCTCCTCTTGAGCCTGCTTCAAGTTCTTCTTGGCCAGCTCCAAGTCTAGTTGGAGTTGGATCGTCTCCTTCTCCAGGGCAATATACTGGGTTCCTAATTCACAAGATTTCTGGGATCAACAAGAAAAGTTTCAGTCGACGATGAGTAAGACTTTTCAAAGCATTTCCTCTACTTCCGAGTGGAGAAGGGAAAATCCATATTGCTATTTCCAAAACATATTCTGAGACCACCGCCGAATCAAACATCCGACGGCGGTATCGAGGACTACACCCAGTGGATGCACTCAACGTGCCCCCACTGGATCGATTTCCCACTCGGAACGGCCTGACCAGTCTGAGTGAAGTACCAAAAAAAGTAACTTGTTCTCAGACCCCCACCGAATCAAACATTCGATGGCGGTCTCGGGGACTACACCCAATGGGCGCACTCAGCATGCCCCCACTGGATAGATTCTCCACTCGGCGCGGCCTGACCATTTCGAGTGGATGGAAATACAGAGCAAAAAAGAAAACACCCAGTGGGTGTGCAGATTCAATGGAATCAAGACGGAGAAAATCTAATCGGAAATCAACTTACTATTGCACTTACTCGGACATTGGCTTGAAGGGTTGTGCTGGCATCATAAGCTAACTTGCTGCTTTCATACACCTCCTTCAGGCGCTGCATCATCAACCCTGGATCAGAGCGTCCTTGCTGGCTCCTGTTTGGTCCTTTGGGACATGGTGCAGAGTGAATGCACTCTACACAGGAGTTGGCGGTGCAGCTAGAGGGATCAGCACTTGCGGTTTCTCAGTTGGACCCGAGGCTTGAACAGTCGACACGAGAGGCTGAGCAGTCGACAGTGGGACAAAGAAAGAAACACCAGCTTGAGAGAAACCGCCCGGCCCTTGAATAACAGATTCAGGCAGCATATGAGACGCCTGACCTGAAGACACTCTCTTGGTGAAGCTTCGTGAGAAGTCCTGCCCCGTCCTCCTGTGCTTCTTGGAGGCTCCTCCTCGTCATCGTCTGGAAGTTAGATGACATCTGTTGGCACTTCAGTCACTGGACAGTAAGATTTCAGTCGACCGCTAAAACAATCAACAAGGTGTTAGTTGATCATACCTGCCAGAGAAGTGGCTGCGTCCGCAATCTCCGCGTCAGCCTACTCGTCGTGGATCTCCATATGGGATGTCCCGGAAGTAGCAGCCCTGGGGTTCGGAATTCCACTCGGTCAAATAAACATGAAGTTATGCAACAAGAATGAAGAAAGAAAGGAAGAAACACTCACGTTGAAGCAATAGGGACATCAACCTTTATCCTGGCAGGGCCTTCCGAGGCTTGGGCGGAACGGTTTTGGCTTGCTTGGTTGTTTTTCAATCGGATCAGGAGTTGGCATCCGAGTGTGTTTCTGGCTCCTGGCACACGACACCGCAGCCTGAGTTTGCTTGGTGCGGCGCTTCGTGCGTGGTGGCGACTCGACCTCCTCACTATCGTGAGAGTCATCACTGTCATCTTCACTATTGTCTGGATAGTCAAAATCGGCGCTCCCGCCCTCATTTTCCGCTCCTCCAGCAAATTGTTCCCTGTTCGGCATGGGCGAGTACATCTTCATGAACATCTGCAAGATACAGATTTCAGGATCAGTCAGGTTCCAGTCCAGTTGCATATTGAAAACGGAAATGATCCACTCAACAATTTATGACTCACCTCTCCTGGGGGTGCTCAGCATCAAAAGGAAGGATTTTCTTGGCTCCGCATGGGTTATCGCGGGCCCCAGTGATGCTCCTAAGCCACTGGGCCACGGTATCCTCGCTGACCTCTTCTGGATGTTCCCTGGCGGTGTCGCATGGACCCGAGTACAACCACATGGGGTGGTCACACACTTGCAAAGGCTGGATGTCTCGACTGAGAAACACCTCCAGCAGATCCAGTCCCGTCACTCCGCCCCGGATCAACTCAATGACTGCTTCGACCAAGATCTCCACCTCGCCCTTCTCCTCCTCTTCAACGGTCAATGAACGGGGGGCGTGGAGTCTCTCCAGTGAGAAAGGGGGAAGACCAGTTGATGCACCAGGAGTCGGAACGTCCTTACAATAAAACCAGGTCGACTGCCACCCTCTCACTGACTCGGGAAAAGTCATGGACGGGAAAACACTCCTACCTCTCATTTGGACGCCTAAACCCCCACACATCTGGATCACATGGGTTTTCTCGTCACTCGGGTTGGCTTTCTTGACCGACTGGGATCGACAGGTAAAAATATGCTTGAACATGCCCCAATGAGGATGGCACCCGAGGAAGTTTTCGCACATCAAAACAAACGTAGCAAGATATGATATGGTTTTTGGAGGAAAGTGGTGGATTTGTGCACCAAAGAAGTTCAAGAAACCGCGGAAGAAAGATGCGGAGGCAGAGAGAAAACTCTTTCCACGTGGGTTAGGAGAAGAACTCGCTCGTCGTCACGCGGCACTGGCTAGAACTCTCCTTCCTGCAGCCTCCAAGATCCAGGCTCTTTCAAGACGACAGCGGGGAGCCCCTCCAAATCTTCCTCCGTGACCAACGAGGGGATCCAATCACCTTGGATCCAGCCCAGCGGCACGTCAAATCGCAAGGTCGACCCCTTCTTGCCCTTGGCCGTCTTCTTGGCGTGCTGCAGTGCCTTTGTATTCGCCTTCGCCATCTCCACGGTGGTCGACGAGACAAGCGGAGTGGTGTTGTGCTAGGGCAGGCGGAGCGGAGCGACGAGGAAGAAAGGGGAATTGTCGGCGTCCTGGGATCGGGGGTCCCCAGACTTGCCTGCCTACGGCCCTTGGCGTGGCTCCACCAGCGGCCCTGTACGGCCCATCTTCACCAGCAAACAATCAAAACCCTCGTGAGGGGCCAAGCCTCGCGAGGCGGACGACGCAAGACCTATTCGGGAGCGGCCTCACCAGGCTGGCTCGCGAGGGGCGGAGAGATCAGGGCAAGGGGCACCTCGCGAGGTTCCTGTGACGTAAGCCATGACGTCCTGGGCCGGGCGGGTGCCAGCACGCGTAGTGTCCTTGTTTCCTCTTTGGTGCTAAAGAGCCAAGCGCAGGCGACGAGTCCCGAGGCATCAGACAAAGGTTTCCATATCGGTGCAACAAGACCAAGACCAGCAGGATGGTAGGACGGAGGTCACGGTGGAGCCCAAGACGGCGTCACCACCGGAGCCTTTGGCAGGCGAATACCACATTTAGTCAGGATAACTTGTACTAGTTGTCTCCCTTCAAATTTGGCCGTTGTTGGATCCCTTCCTGCTCAATATTTGGGAAGAGGACCAGGGCCTCTATAAATAGGGCTAGCCACCATGGTAGAGAGGGGACCGAACCGAACTAAACTGATCCAAGGCCATTCAGATCATCCTCAACCACACAAGCTCACCGAGCACAAGAGCACCTCTCCCCAGGAGGCTGTTCTTCCCTTGTACTTGTTCATCCCCAGCCCAAGAGGCAAGCCACCACACAACACTGGAGTAGGGTATTACACCACATCGGTGGCCCAAACCAGTATAAACCTTGTGTCTCTTATTCTGTGAGTCCGACGTGCTGAGCTTTGAGATCGCGGTGAGGGCGTGAGCTAGGGGGAGGAGAGATCTTCATGCACACCCCAGTGTTCGAACCTCAAGGGTTTTGCCGGAACCTGAAATCCGACATTTGGCATGCCAGGTAGGGGTGCGCCGAAGACTTCCTCCCGCCGATCCGCGTTCCATCGCTCCATCGCATTAATGGTGGACGCGCGTCGAGCCCGCGCAGAGCGCCGGGCCGCCCTCGCCGCCTGCGTCGCTCAGACAGCCCCTGTCGGCGGGCCTCCCCGTCGTTCCCCGTCGCCCGCCGCCAACGCCGCCACCGGTCCGGTGGGAAAAGAGCAGCAAGCATCCTCATTGCATCCTTCTGTGTGGCGGGACGACCGCACTGCCACTCCGTCCCTGACCCCTGCCGGCTCATCATCTCACGCTCGTCGCGCTCCCGCGGACGCGCAGGCCGCGCTGCTCATGGCACGCAAACTCCTGCAGTACCGCCCGGTCGATGACCTCTACGAGGACTAGTTGGACCGCATCGCCGAGCTTGTCAGTGCCGCTAGGGGCTCCCCCGCACCCTCCCTCTCGCTGCCTCGCCCTCCACCAGCTGCGGGCGACGTAGCTCAAGGAGCACCTCCACCACCTCCGCACCAAGACGGCGCTCTGGCGCCAAGGCGCACGGCCCCCCGGCGTGACCCACCATGTCGGGCGCCCGCATGAGAAGAAGGGAACTGCCAAGAATTTCCCCGGCCGCAAGAGAATGCTCCAGCGCTCCCAGCGCCACCGCGACAAGACCGCGTGCCTCCTGCAGTGGCGGCGCGCACACATCAGGGGCAAGCTCCACATCAGCAAACGGCCCCGATGGCCACAGCAGGCTGCCGCGCCTTCACTCTGGAGCTGCGTAGCGTTGTCTGGCTGGGCAAGTTCAAGCCGGACCTGCCTCCTCGCTACAACGGCACCCCTGACCCTGCGGAGTTCTTGCAGCTCTACGAGCTGAGCATCGAGGCGGCCAACGGCAACGAGAAAGTCATGGCGAACTGGTTCCCCATGGAACTCAAGGATGGTGCTCACTCGTGGCTCCTGAACCTGCCCCGGGCTCGATCTCCTCCTGGGATGAGATGCGCGACCGCTTCGTCGCCAACTTCCAGGGCACTCACGACCGCCCTCCGGCCGCGGGTGACCTGGGCCCCATCAAGCAGCAGCCAGGAGAGACCTTGCAGAAGTACATCCAGCGCTTCAACATCGTTCGTCTCAAGATCCCTAAGGTGACGAATCAGGCCATCATTTCCGCGTTTTCTGATGGCGTCCGCGACGTCAAGATGAAGGAGGAGCTTGCCATCCACGAGGAGCTATGCACGGCTCTGGAGCTGTTCAACATGGCGACCAAGGGCGCGAGAGCCGAGGAGAGGCGCCTTTCCCTCCTCGAGCTCCCAGCTACCGACCCGGAGGAGAAGAAAGCCAAGGCCAAGGACGTGAAGCGCAAGGGAGTGGCCGTGCTCCCAGCGGAGCCATATACGAAGCGCGGTCGGGACCATCCTGAGTCGTCCAAAAGCAGCCGACCGTTCTGCGCCTTCCACAACGTACACAACCACAACACCAATGACTGTCAAGAGCTCAGGGCCATTCGAGATGGATGCTTAGGTCGACGCCCCGAGCGCAATGACTGCAGCTACGGCCGAGGAGGAGGACGAGGCGGAGGACGCTGGGACGATCGCGGCCCCCGCCAGGAGTGGGCGACCGGCCTCGCGAGGACCGCTGGCAGGACCAGCCTCGTGAGGGTGCCTGGAGGGACCAGCCTCGCGAGGACCGCCCTCAAGGCAACGCTGGCCTTCCTCAGCTGCCGCCACCACTAAGAAGGAACGACGACCACCATCAGGACGAGGGGGCTGGGGGCTTCCAGGAACCGCGTGCTATCGCCTGCATCTTGGGCGGAGCTCAGGCCCCAGCATCTCAGCGTATCTTCAAGCAGTTTGCTCGCGAGGTGAACGCAGCCCTTCCCAGGCTTGAGGCCACGCGCCCGCTCAGGTGGTCCAAGTGCGCCATCACTTTCAGCTGGGCGGACCAGCTCGAGTGCGCGGCCACTGCTGGCGCCCTCCCGATGCTCTGCTCACCCATCATCGGCAACGTACAAGTCACCAAGACCCTCATCGACGGCGGCGTAGGGCTTAACGTAATGTCCGTCGAGACATTCGACAGCCTCCAAGTGCCATACGATCAGCTTCAGCCCACCAAGCCCTTCTCAGGAGTGACTGATGGCTCCACCACCCCGATAGGGCAAGTCCGCCTCCCTGTCACCTTCATACAGCGTGACAACTACCGCACCGAGCTAATCTACTTTGACATTGGTCATATCCGTCTGTCGTACAATGCCATCCTCGGGTATCTGGCCCTAGCCAAGTTCATGGCGGTAACTCACCACGGCTACAACGTCCTCAAGATGCCAGGAAGCGGCGGGATCATCATGGTCCCCTGTGAAGAAAGAGATGCTGTGTGCTCCCTCGAACGCCTTCCAAGCCGCAGCAATCGAAGACCCTGACAACGATGGTGCGCAGTACCCTCCTGAGGCCATCCCGAAGAAGAAGAAGCAGCTACTCCGTACAGGGCCTCAGGGGAGCGGGGCCTCTAGCGGTGCCACATCAGGATCAGCGCCCGCGCCGGGGGCGCCTCCCTCCTTCGCATAGGAAGGCGCGCCCGACGCCCTCCTTGGGCAAGGCTTGGGGGCTCTCTTCTGGAGGGCCTCAGACCTAGCCAACATCATGAGGGAGGCGCTCGGGCACCACGTGGAGACGTGCTTTGCGGCACGTTTCCCTCAGGAGGACACCGGGTGAGGAGTGCCTGGCGCTCAGGAGTTCATCGCCAAGACCACTCAGGAGCTGCAGGATGCAAGGGCCATGCGCGGCGAGCGCCACCCACCTGGCGCAGCTCCCCATCCAGGCGAGGATGGCGGGCTGCGCGTCTGCATCGACATCCCAGGGCTCCACAGGGCCGCATCTCAGGAGCGCTTCTGGCCTTCGCGCGTGGGACGTTGCGAGGGCCCACCTCACAGCTATGTTCGCATGTGATTCGGCCTGCCGAGCATGGCGGCCGCCTTCCAGCGCAACCTGCAGAGCATCCTGGCGACCCAGGAGGCCAAGCATCACGCGGTCCTGGCGGAGAAGGATACGGTCCTCAAGGAACCACCTGGACCCCCAGAGCCTCCCGAGGCTCGGGGCCCTGGTGGCTCATGAGGAGCAACCCCTTCGCCACGCATCTTCAGCTACCCCAACATCCCTTCGACAACGGAACCAGGTGACATTTTCGAAGTTTATTTAACTGGGAGCGGCCCCCGGGCTGCATCATTCCCAGGCCGCGTGGGCCTGTCCCTGCGGCATGTATCCTTTTACGTCTTTAGCTTACTCTGCTGGGGGTGCCCCTCGGGCTGTATCATCCCCAGGCCGCTCAGGTCCGACCCAGTGGCATGTATCGTTCTTGCATTTACCTAAGCTAGTTCGCTTTCCATGCATAATCTATCTATGGTTATCGCCTTCTTGATTGTCACCCACCACGGGGTCGCGCACCGATCTTCTTTGTTCAGGATCCTTCGCATAAGAAGGCTAGGCACGGCGTTTGTGCTCGGGTCCGTCCCTGCAGCGTCGATAAATCCAACGACTGAGCTCTGTCTGGCGGGCCGGTCCCGTTCATGTCACCTCCTGGGGTCGTTGGTGCTTGGCCTTCTCATGCGATAACCTCAGGAGATTCATTCGGCGCAGGTTGCCTAACCATCTCGCAGGACCACCACATTCAACAAGAACCAAGACCAGGTGCAACCTGCCTTGAGTTAGGGCCTCGTGAGTCCCGCACTGGCTCACGAGTGCCAGACACACCTCGTCTAGCCCTGCCGTGCAAGCCAAGTGTCAGGGCGGGGCTGTACACGCCCCGGGGGCTCCACTCATAGGGAGCCCTCACCCACGCACCAGTGGAAGCACCATGCTCTGCGCTGACAGTCGACACGGCCGAGGAGCGGTTATGCCCGTGCAAGTGCGGAAGCGCTATGCTCCGCGCTGGTGATAAACAACTGAGGGCAGCCCCATGGTTGTATCAACCTCAGGGAGCCCTTGAGCTTAGTGTCTGGCCTCATCGCAGCACCTCCCCTCAGGAGAGTCGCGCGAAGGGGCTGGGCACAGGGGCTATGCTCTGGTCACGCCCAAGCGTACGCCACCCCGCAAGGTCCCTCGGGCCTGGCTGTCGCACGCCCTCCCGAGCGGAGCCTCGGCAAGGGAAAATGTATGAAGGTCGTTTGCACGTCAAGGGGGACTCCTGAGCATCGCGACTCAGGAGCCTAACTGGCCACGTAGCCGATCACCCCTTGGTCTTGTCCTGGTGATTCGGATGACCCAACGGCGGCTGAGGTATGCGTGGGGTCGGGCCCTGTCGACGTAGAACACTAGACCTATTCCTGCTTCTCCTTTCTGTATGCTGTTTGCGCGTCAAGGGGGACTCCTGAGCATCGCGACTCAGGAGCCTAACTGGCCATGTAGCCCCTCTCCCCTTGGTCTCGTCCTGGTGATCCGGATGACCCAACGACGGCTGAGGTATGCGCGGGGTCGGGCCCTGCTGACGTAGAACGTAAAGCAAATGGGAAGGAAATCGCAAAATCTCAAGCAAATATTACAAGACATATTGTTCTCCCGATACCAAACGCAAGTTTAAACGCCTCCACGAGGCATGGTGCATATTGCCGAAGCTAAACAGGAAAGGAGCCGCCAGCAAGTCATCTTGTCATCCCCGGACACCGCCGTCGCCCGCAAGGGATGCTTCTTCCATAGCGGCGTTGCCCTCACCTACACCACCCGCCGAAGTTGCAGGATCAGCAGCACCGCCAGTTGAGGGCGCGGGATCGAAGGCCCGGAACCTCTTCAGCAGGGCCTCCACCTGACCCTTCACGGCTTCGGTAGCAGCTGCGCAGTGCTCGGCGTCCACAGGCTCCGGCGGCTCGTCAAGGTGGGCGGCAGGATCGCGAAGATGGAGGTGGCCGAAGACGTGCGTCAACGCGGCTGAGGAAAGAATGCAGGCTTCTCCCTCTGCCAAGGGGCCGATACCGCTCACGACTTCCTCAAGCGCCGCGACCAGATAAGGAAGCAGCTAGGTGGGGCCCTCATCGTCGGTAGCCAGCGGCTCCTCCAAGCCCTTCTCGTAGAGCGACCGCAGCGCCGTGCGAGACCTCTCCTCGAGGGACTTGAAGGCCACGCGGTCTTCGGCCAGGACCTGCGCCTTGGCCTCCAGCTCGGCCTTCTCTGCCTCCACCTTCTGCTCCAGCTTCTCCAGCCAGTTGTGCTCCGCAGCATGCGCCTTCCCCAACTACTCCAGCTCGGCGTCGCGATCCCTGACGGCGTCCTCCGGGCCTTCATCCTCTCCTCCTCCGCCTTGCAGCCTCGCGCCTTGGCCGCACGCTCGTTGCACATTGCATCCAGCTTGGCCTCCAGCGACTGGTAGCGATAAAAATCTTGGGCGGCTCCGGCATCCTTCAGCATAGCTTCGCGGGCAGCCATGGCTTGGGCGATAGCCTGCTTGTCCTTCTCGGAGTCCACCGCAGCCTGGCTCAGCGCCACCCGGACTGCCACGTCGGAGTGGAGCCAGCCAGAGATCAGCTCCAGGCGCCCGGCCACCAGGCGACGGTCGGTGCCTTGAAGATCCTCCCGCAGCAAGGTCAGTGCAGAAAGAGCGCGCTCCAGGATGTCGCGCGAGGGGGAAGGATCCAGGGTCAGCAGAGCGGCAGTGCAAGGAAGAGGCAACATCGTCACGATGGCCTGGGAGGCTGAGGGCTCCTGAGCTTTGGGGACCTCTGCAGCCGAGCCAGACGCTGGCGCCTCTGGTGCCAGCGGGGCCATGGGGGCTACCTCCTCCAGAGGACACCCCCCAAGTTTCGTGAGGACGATCGGGCTGGGGAAGCGCGAGCACCGCCACTGCCCTTCCCTGCGGAGGAGGGTGCGGCTGCTACAGGCGATTTGATCCCGAGCAGTAGCATCGTATCCTCCTTCCTCCTCTTCGCCGTGGGTGTCGGCCTAGTCAAGCAACGGAAAGCATCAAGACTCAGCAGCAGAAGCAGGAACAAGGCAAGACAAGAATACTTACTGGTCCACCGCGGCGTAGGCCCTCTGCTTCCTGAGCTTGAAGCCTGAGAGCCTCGCAGCCTAAGGCACGGGCGCAAGGGCTCTAGGCGCAGAAGAGGGGGCATCAGGCAAGTTGGAAGGAGCTTCAGGAAGCGTCAGGACAGGGGCGTCGACTCAGGAGACCAGCGCCGACCTTCCTCTCGTCGGAACCTCGACCGGTGACCTCCTCCGGGGACTGACCTTGGACCTCGAGGAGCCCCTGCAGTACGCAGCTCCCTTCTTTCCAGGGGGACATCGGCCTCGTCATCATCATCACGCAGGGTGCGGAGGATGTCGGCCTTGCGCATAGGACAGGTCTCCCCCTCCCCCTCGCGGGTAGCTTCCGAGTCGCGCTCCTCCTCCTCTTCCTCCTCTTCCTCCTCATCCCCCTCGTGAGACTCGTCAGAGGACATGTCCACCAGGGCCGTCGTCGCGGGAGCACTCAAGGGCGTAGGCAGCACAAGCCCGCGCCTGTCAAAGACGAGCATGGCGGCGGCGACCTCTGCCCGGTCTGGGCGGCGGAACAAGTGAACAGAGCAATCAGGCGGGTACCCTTGGTCGTCCCCAACCAAGGAGCGAAGAGTCGAGCGCAATTCCTCATCAGAAAGGGGCTCCGGGCGCAGGCGGAGGTCGTCCCCTTCGTCTCCAAGCTTCCACAGTGGGTGCGGGCGCCCTTGGAGGGGAGCCACGCGTTGCGCCATGAATTCTTCGGCGATCATGGCCCCCGTCAGCTTTGCTGTCCTCGAGTCGCCGGGCTTCAGGTCGGCAGTCATCCTCTCCAGCACCCGCGTCGCCCGAGGGTCGGTGAGCTTCGCGCGAAGCCATCCCTCTTGGGACACAGGCATCTCTGCCAGCAGCACCAGCCGGGGGTGGGAGCACTTAGCGTCCATCAGGACCCACTTGCTCCTAAAGCCCTCGGCCTTCTTCCCGGCCTTCGAGATGGCATTGGTCTTGTCGGCCATGACGAAGCCAACGCACCCTGAGCGATGGCCCTCCTTGATCCGAAGGAAGAAGAAGTGGCGCAGCAGCGCCACGGACGACATCACTCCAACATACGCCTCGCAGTAGAATGTGAAGATCGACAGGAGGAGGATGGAGTTGGGGTGAAGATGGAGAGCATGGATCTTACAGTGACTGAGGACAGAGTAGAAGAAGTCAGAGAAGGGGGGAACCAACCCGGTGGCGATGCTACTCAAGAAGAAGGGGTAGAAAGTGCTGACAGGGGCCTCAGGCTCGGCGGAGCCGACCCGGAGCACAGTCTTCCTCTTCTCGTCACCCTCCGCCGTCATCAGACGCATGTTAGCGAGGTTCTTCTCCGACACGCTCGACATGTCGAGCGCGGGCTCGTACCAGGATGGCAGAGGAGTAGCCCAAGCTTTCTTGGGTGCCATCGACGGCAAGCTCGAAGGGGAACTGGGTGGATCTGGAGTCTCTAGAAGCGAAGGGAAAGAAAGGGGATCTAGAGCAAGACGAAGGAAGGCAATGAAGGCAAATACAGCCCGCACTAGTCTTTTGTCAGTCGGGCAGTTGCCGAGGCAGTGGGAAGCGGAGACGCCCACGTCCAATCAATAGCCACGCGTCAAGCGAGGCCGCAAGCTGTTGTGGCCCGCGGCGCTCCGCACTTGCCCTTTGGCTTCGCCTCGAATCCAAGTCTGAGCGCGCCTTGGGCCCGGGGGCTACTGTCGGCGTCCTGGGATCGGGGGTCCCCTGACTTGCCTGCCTGCGGCCCACGGCGTGGCTCCACCAGCGGCCCTATACGGCCCATCTTCACCAGGAAACACTCAAGACCCTCGCGAGGGGCCAAGCCTCACGAGGCGGACGACGCAAGACCTCTTCGGGAGCGGCCTCACCAGGCTGGCTCGCGAGGGGTGGAGAGATCAAGGCAAGGGGCACCTCGCGAGGTTCCTGTGACGTAAGCCATGATGACCAGTGTCGGGCGGGCGCCAGCGCACGCAGTGTCCTCGATTCCTCTTTGGTGCTAAAGAGTCAAGCGCAGGCGAGGAGTCCCAAGGCATCAGGCAAAGGTTTCCATATCGGTGCAACAAGACCAAGACCAGCAGGACGGCAGGACGGAGGTCACCGTGGAGCCCAAGACGGCGTCACCACCAGAGCCTTTGGCAGGCGAAGACCACCTTTAGTCAGGATAACTTGTACTAGTTGTCTCCCTTCAAATTTGGCCGTTGTTGGATCCCTTCCCGCTCAATATTTGGGAAGAGGACCAGGGCCTCTATAAATAGGGCTAGCCACCACGGTAGAGAGGGGACCGAACCGAACTAAACTGATCCGCGGCCATTCAGATCATCCTCAACCACACAAGCTCACCCAGCACAAGAGCACCTCTCCTCAGGAGGCTGTTCTTCCCTTGTACTTGTTCATCCCCAGCCAAAGAGGCAATCCACCACACCACACTGGAGTAGGGTATTACACCACATCGGTGGCCCGAACCAATATAAACCTTGTGTCTCTTATTCTGTGAGTTCGAACCTCAAGGGTTTTGCCGGAACCCGAAATCCGACAGGAATAATGGTGGACACTGTTGCACACATCGGCCGAGTGACTGACCCATGATCTCGTGCAATCTCAGTGCATCCCGCAACCGGCGTGATACGTCTCCAACATATCTATAATTCTTTAATGTTCCATGCTATATTATATTCTGTTTTGGACATTAATGGGCGTTATTATACACTTTTATATTATTTTTGGGACTAACCTATTAACCGGAGGCCCAGCCCAGAATTGCTGTTTTTTGCCTATTTCAGAGTTTCGCAGAAAAAGAATATCAAACAGAGTCCAAACGGAATGAAACCTTCGGGAACGTGATTTTCGGAACGAACGTGATCCAGAGGAGTTGGACCCTACGTCAAGACATCAACCAGGAGGGCACGAGGTAGGGGGGCGCGCCTACCCCCCTGGGCGCGCCCTCCACCCTCGTGGGCCCCTCGTTGCTCCACCGACGTACTTCTTCCTCCTATATACACCTACGTACCCCCAAACTACCAGATACGGAGCCAAAAACGTAATTCCACCGCCGCAACCTTCTGTACCCGTGAGATCCCATCTTGGGGCCTTTTCCGGAGCTCCACCGGAGGGGGCATCGATCACGGAGGGCTTCTAAATCAACACCATAGCCTCTCCGATGATGTGTGAGTAGTTTACCTCAGACCTTCGGGTCCATAGTTATTAGCTAGACGGCTTCTTCTCTCTTTTTGGATCTCAATACAATGTTCTCCCCCTCTCTTCTGGAGATCTATTCGATGTAATATTATTTTGCAGTGTGTTTGTTGAGACCGATGAATTGTGGGTTTATGATCAAGTTTATCTATGAACAATATTTGAATCTTCTCTGAATTCTTTTATGTATGATTGGTTATCTTTGCAAGTCTCTTTGAATTGTCAGTTTGGTTTGGCCTACTAGATTGATCTTTCTTGCAATGGGAGAAGTGCTTAGCTTTGGGTTCAATCTTGCGGTGTCCTTTCCCAGTGACAGTAGGGGCAGCAAGGCACGTATTGTATTGTTGTCATCGAGGATAACAAGATGGGGTTTATCATATTGCATGAGTTTATCCCTCTACATCATGTCATCTTACTTAAAGCGTTACTCTGTTCTTTTGAACTTAATACTCTAGATGCATGCTGGATAGCGGTCGATGTGTGGAGTAATAGTAGTAGATGCAGGCAGGAGTCGGTCTACTTGTCTTGGACGTGATGCCTATATACATGATCATACCTAGATATTCTCATAACTATGCTCAATTATGTCAATTGCTCAACAGTAATTTGTTCACCCAGTGTAATACTTATGCTCTTGAGACAAGCCACTAGTGAAACCTATGGCCCCCGGGTCTATTTTCCATCATATTAATCTCCCAACAACAAGCTATTTCTGGCGCCGTTTTTATTTTGCTTTCTTTACTTTGCATCTTTATCACAAAAATACCAAAAATATTATCTTATCATATCTATCAGATCTCACTCTCGTAAGTGACCGTGAAGGGATTGGCAACCCCTTTATTGCGTTGGTTGCGAGGATTTATTTGTTTGTGTAGGTGTGAGGGACTCGTGCGTGGCCTCCTACTGGATTGATACCTTGGTTCTTAAAAACCGAGGGAAATACTTACGCTACTTTGCTGCATCACCCTTTCCTCTTCAAGGGAAAACCAACGCAGTGCTCAAGAGGTAGCAAGAAGGATTTCTGGCGCCGTTGCTGGGGAGTCTACGCAAAAGTCAACATACCAAGTACCCATCACAAACCCTTATCTCCCGCATTACATTATTTGATATTTGCCTCTCGTTTTCCTCTCCCCCACTTCACCCTTGCCGTTTTATTCGCCCTCTCTTTTCCGTTTGCCTTTTTTTTCGCTTGCTTGTCATTATGGGTAGTCCTCTATCTTCTCCGTTGTCTCCCGAGAATAAAGTTCTTAATTTTAAGCAAAGGGAGGGAGAAAATCTAAAAGACGCTTGGTATAGAATTTGCAATGCTCAAAATAGATCTACCAGGAAGCAATCTACTTCCGTTCTTCTCTGCAATTTTTATGTAGGCGCTACTCCTTGGTACAGATATATCCTTGATACCATTACCGGAGGAAATTTCTTGGGTAGCCATACTTTTGATTCTTATAATGCTATGATAGATTTGTTTGGCTCACCACCTCTTTTGGTTAATGGAACTATGTTAACTTTCGAGCATGTAATGCAAAGACTTGAAATTATTGAAAATAAAGTTGCTACCGTAGAGTTAATTGAAAATTTGGATAAAAAGATCCACAACCAAATTACCCAATATGGATCTAAGATAGGAGTCACTTTGAAAAATATTAAGGAGAAGGAACCCATAGTTAATGAAAGAATAAATCAGGATTCCACTAGAATTGATAAACTAGAGGGCATGATTACCAACTTGGGAACCGCTTTTTCTTTCGTAAAGAATACTCCAAGTCCTCCAACTAAAATTTCCAAGCTTATGTATGTTCCTAAAAATAAGGGTGAATCCTCTAGTAAGGAAATTGTGGATCTCAAATCTATAAGTATTCATCACAATCTTTTTGCTATCATTAAGGAACCATTTGCTACAAACAAATTTTTCGGTTATGTGCCTAGAAGTTTGATAATTAATAAAAATAAAGAAACTCCTAAGGATGAGAGATGTCTCATAGAAGGATTGCCTACCAAATGGCAATACCTAGATCTATCCTTGCTTTTTTGCCTAGCTAGGGGCGTTAAACGATAGCGCTTGTTGGGAGGCAACCCAATTTTTTTTTTTGCTTTTTGCTTCTGTTTAGGAATAATTATTTGATCTAGCCTCTGGTTAGATGTGCTTTTATGTTTTAGTTAGTGTTTGTGCCAAGTTAAACCTATAGGATCTTCTTGGATGATAGTTATTTGATTTTGCTGAAAATTGTAGAAACTTTCTGTTCACGAAAATAATTGTTAAAAATCACCAGAACGTGATAAAATATTGATTCCAATTTCTGCTGATCAATATAAATAAAGAATGAGTTTTTGGCTGAATTTTTGGAGTTCCAGAAGTTTGCGTTAGTTACAGATTACTACAGACTGTTCTGTTTTTGACAGATTCTGTTTTTCGTGTGTTGTTTGCTTATTTTGATGAATCTATGGCTAGTAAAATAGTTTATAAACCATAGAGAAGTTGGAATACAGTAGGTTTAACACCAATATAAATAAAGAATGAGTTCATTACAGTACCTTGAAGTGGTGTTTTGTTTTCTTTCGCTAACGGAGCTCACGAGATTTTCTGTTAAGTTTTGTGTTGTGAAGTTTAAAATTTTGGGTGAAAGATTTGATGGATTATGGAACAAGGAGTGGCAAGAGCCTAAGCTTGGGGATGCCCATGGCACCCCAAGATAATCTAAGGACACCAAAAAGCCAAAGCTTGGGGATGACTCGGAAGGCATCCCCTCTTTCGTCTACTTCCATCGGTAACTTTACTTGGAGCTATATTTTTATTCACCACATGATATGTGTTTTGCTTGGAGCGTCTTTGCTTTTGAATTTACCACAATCATCTTTGCTGTACACACCTTTTGAGAGAGACACACTTGATTCGAAAATTATTAGAATACTCTATGTGCTTCACATATACCTTTTGAGTTATATAGTTTTTGCTCTAGTGCTTCACTTATATCTTTTAGAGCACGGTGGTAGTTTTGTTTTATAGAAACTATTGTTCTCTCATGCTTCACTTAGATTATTTTGAGAGTCCTACAAAACAGCATGGTAATTTGCTTTAATTGTGATAGGCATTCAAGATTAAAAAAAAGAAAATTTTCTTATGAGTGTGTTGAATATTATGAGAAGTTTGATACTAGATAATTGTTTTGAGATATGAAGATGGTGATATTAGAGTCATGCTAGTTGAGTAGCTTTGAATTTGAGAAATATTTGTGTTAAAGTTTGTGATTCCTGTAGCATGCACGTATGGTGAACCGTTATGTGATGAAGTCGGAGCATGATTTATTTATTGATTGTCTTCCTTATGAGTGGCGGTCGGGGACGAGCGATGGTCTTTTCCTACCAATCTATCCCACTAGGAGTATGCGCATAATACTTTGCTTTGATAACTTGTAGATTTTTGCAATAAGTATATGAGTTCTTTATGACTAATGTTGAGTCCATCGATTATACGCACTCTTTCTCTTTCCACCATTGCTAGCCTCTCTAATACCGCGCACGTTTTGCCGGTATCATACACCCACCATATACCTTCCTCAAAACAACCACCATACCTACCTATCATGGCATTTCCATAGCCATTCCGAGATATATTGCCATGCAACTTACCACCGTTCCGTTTATTATGACACGCTCCATCATTGTCATATTGCTTCGCATGATCATGTAGTTGACATCGTATTTGTGGCAAGGCCACCATTCATAATTCTTTCATACATGTCACTCTTGATTCATTGCATATCCCGGTACACCGCCGGAGGCATTCACATAGAGTCATATTTTGTTCTAAGTATTGAGTTGTAAGTAAATAAAAGTGTGATGGGCATCATCTTTTAGAGCATTGTCCCAAGTGAGGAAAGGATGATGGAGACTATGATTCCCCCACAAGTCGGGATGAGACTCCGGACGAAAAAAAGAGGCCATAAAAAAAAGAGAAGAAAAGGCCCAAATAAAAAAAAGAAAAAGAGAGAAGGGACAATGTTACTATCCTTTTACCACACTTGTGCTCAAAGTAGCACCATGATCTTCATAATAGAGAGTCTCCTATGATATAACTTTCATATACTAGTGGGAATTTTTTTTCATTATAGAACATGGCATGTATATTCCAATGATGGGCTTCCTCAAAATGCCCTAGGTCTTCGTGAGCAAGCGAGTTGGATGCACACCCACTTAGTTCCTTTTGTTGAGCTTTCATACACTTATAGCTTTAGTGCATCCGTTGCATGGCAATCCCTACTCACTCACATTGATATATATTAATGGGCATCTCCATAGCCCGTTGATACGCCTAGTTGATGTGAGACTATCTTCTCCCTTTTTTGTCTTCTCCACAACCACCATTCTATTCCACATATAGTGCTATGTCCATGGCTCACGCTCATGTATTGCGTGAAGATTGAAAAAGTTTGAGAACACTAAAAGTATGAAACAATTGCTTGGCTTGTCATTGGGGTTGTGCATGATTTAAATATTTTGTGTGGTGAAGATAGAGCATAGCCAGACTATATGATTTTGTAGGGATAACTTTCTTTGGCCATGTTATTTTGAGAAGACATAATTGCTTAGTTAGTATGCTTGAAGTATTATTATTTTTATGTCAATATTAAACTTTTGTCTTGAATCTTTCGGATCTGAATATTCATACCACAATTAAGAGAATTACATTGAAACTATGCCAAGTAGCATTCCACATCAAAAATTCTGTTTTTATCATTTACCTACTCGAGGACGAGCAGGAATTAAGCTTGGGGATGCTTGATACATCTCCAACATATCTATAATTTTTTATTGTTCCATGCTATATTATATTCTGTTTTGGACATTAATGGGATTTATTATACACTTTTATATTATTTTTGGGACTAACCTATTAACCGGAGGCCCAACCCAGAATTGCTATTTTTTGCCTATTTCAGAGTTTCGCAGAAAAAGAATATCAAACAGAGTCCAAACGGAATGAAACCTTCGGGAACGTGATTTTCGGAACGAACGTGATCCAGAGGACTTGGACCCTACGTCAAGACATCAACCAGGAGGGCACGAGGTAGGGGGCGCGCCTACCCCCTGGGCGCGCCCTCTACCCTCGTGGGCCCCATGTTGCTCCACCGACAAACTTCTTCCTCCTATATATACCTAGGTACCCCCAAACTACCAGATACGGAGCCAAAAACCTAATTCCACCGCCACAACCTTCTGTACCCGTCAGGACCCATCTTGGGGCCTTTTCCGAAGCTCCGCCGGAGGGGGCATCGATCACGGAGGGCTTCTATATCAACACCATAGCCTCTCCGATGATGTGTGAGTAGTTTACCTCAGACCTTCGGGTCCATAGTTATTAGCTAGATGGCTTCTTCTCTCTTTTTGGATCTCAATACAATGTCCCCCTCCTCTCTTGTGGAGATCTATTCGATGTAATCTTCTTTTGCGGTGTGTTTGTTGAGACCGATGAATTGTGGGTTTATGATCAAGTTTATCTATGAACAATATTTGAATCTTCTCTGAATTCTTTTATGTATGATTGGTTATCTTTGCAAGTCTCTTCGAATTATCAGTTTGGTTTGGCCTACTAGATTGATCTTTCTTCCAATGGGAGAAGTGCTTAGCTTTGGGTTCAATCTTGCGGTGTCCTTTCCCAGTGACAGTAGGTGCATCAAGGCACTTATTGTATTGTTGCCATCGAGGATAACAAGATGGGGTTTATATCATATTGCATGAGTTTATCCCTCTACATCATGTCATCTTACTTAAAGCGTTACTCTGTTCTTTTGAACTTAATACTCTAGATGCATGCTGGATAGCGGTCGATGTGTGGAGTAATAGTAGTAGATGCAGGCAGGAGTCGGTCTACTTGTCTCGGACGTGATGCCTATATACATGATCATACCTAGATATTCTCATAACTATGCTCAATTCTGTCAATTGCTCAACAGTAATTTGTTCACCCACCGTAATACTTATGCTCTTGAGAGAAGCCACTAGTGAAACCTATGGCCCCCGGGTCTACTTTCCATCATATTAATCTCCCGACAACAAGCTATTTCTGGCGCCGTTTTTATTTTGCTTTCTTTACTTTGCATCTTTATCATAAAAATACCAAAAATATTATCTTATCATATCTATCAGATCTCACTCTCGTAAGTGACCGTGAAGGGATTGACAACCACTTTATTGCGTTGGTTGCGAGGATTTATTTTTTTGTGTAGGTGCGAGGGACTCGTGCGTGGCCTCCTACTGGATTGATACCTTGGTTCACAAAAACCGAGGGAAATACTTACGCTACTTTGCTGCATCACCCTTTCCTCTTCAAGGGAAAACCAACGCAGTTCTCAAGAGGTAGCACGGCGCTAGCCCGATACATGGCGAAAAAGATGGAGCAAAGATCGAGGAGTCCCTCCCCACTTGCCCCGTTTACCGCACTTCAGCCGGCCCACGCGCCTCTCCAAATTTCGAATGCTGTAGAATCCGGATCCAACGAATCAGTCGATTGCGTCAAGATATCCAAATCCAATATGCTCGATGTTATACTACTTATTTCATTCGGAAGTTCAAGAAGCCAGAATCGATCAAGGTGACTGACGAAGGGTTAAACTGCTAGCGTACTTTTAGACCCCCAAGAAAGTGAATCTGAGACATTGAGTCGGGTCGAAATCAACTTCAATCCTTCTTCACCCGGTCCTCGATCCATTCGGGTGATAATGACGATGACATGTACCTAGGGTAAGGTCTTGGGCCTGGCCTATATGCCCTACCCAAGGACACTACACAAGAGGCCAAGGCCTATGGAGATAGAAAGAAGATACCGACTGGAATCACCTCAGAATGCAACCCACTCAATGGAAGATCCACTTGGATACCCCAATTCCACTCGACCGTCCCCATTCACTCAGAATACAAGAATCCACTCGAAGGACAGAAGACCTAGAGTCACCTCTGGATAGCAACGGTCGGTCATTCACTCCATCACCTTAAAGATCATTAAGCACGGGCGTTACGAGTAACGTTGTAGCATTACTCTCTCATTGAACCCTTGCATAACTAAGGACTGCGAGGGGTCGACGTACTCTATATAAGCCACCCCTCCCCCTGGCATAAGGGTTCGGACCCCCTGTAACTCAACACTCCAATCAACAAAGCCTCCACGGCACCGAGACGTAGGTCTGTTACCTCCTCCGAGGGGGGCCTGAAATCGTAAATCCGAGTGTACAAGTTCACCGTAGCTAGGCTCTGCCCTCTCCTACGTACCACCCATCTCTACTGTCAGATCCATTCCCACGACAATGACCACATGCATGACTTGATGATGTGGAATAGTTGCATCAAGAGGAAATGAGGTCGCATGGTTGCATGAATAGATTAGTGCACAAATTTTAGCTATGACCATGTGCATGACTTGATGATTTGGCATAATTGCATGAAGAGAAAAAATAGGTAGTGCGTTACAACTATTTAAGAATAGAGGATACTCGGGATGGCTTGATTGTACAGGGGTTGTTGAAGTGCAACTGCAATGCACGTGGCAGACAAGCACTGTGTTCCTGAGCCATAAGAAACTATAAGGGCTCATAGGAACACAACGAGACATTTCTATGTAAGAAAGGCCATCAGCAGGCCTGCAATTAGGTATCGAGCCCCACACATATCATGCATTTCAAATCATACATACAAAATGCATGCTATGTAATTGTACAATAAGGTATCACAACATAACTTTACAACCCAAAGTATTTATTCAAGGGCTCTATAGAGCAAATCATAGCAGCTTGATACAAATAGAGGTCACATGACCCAACAAACAACAGGTATCAATATAAACAAATTATGTCTTAGTAAAGACACGTTTAACAAATGGCTTAAGAAGTCTTGAACCAAACAAACAACCTCCTAAAGGAATCGGACTGCTGTTTAGGACTTTCAGGCTACTCGTTCAATGTCGAACTTCATGTTGAAATCACCAATGAGATTGAGGTCTCCTCTACAAAAAAATAAATTAATCAACTGTGAGTACAAAGGTACTCAACAAGACTTACATCATACCTAACTACTCATGCCTAGGTATCAATAAAGGGGGTTGTGAATTTGATTGCAGAAATGCTAGCATTGACCTTTGGCTAACCTGAAGTACGACTAACAGTAATTTGAATGGGGTAAGAGAGCGCACACGAGTCCATCTAGCTAGTCACCACATAAATACACTACCATGGAGCCTTCCTCATCTCTCGATGAGAAAGCGATCGATATCACTCACACTTATCTCGATGGTTTTAGTGTTACCGTTAAAGTTGTCTATGAACTATATAAGTCTCCAAGAAGTCCTTAACCGTGGATACAACTACTCAAATAGGTGATACGTCTCCAACGTATCTACATTTTTTTTACTTTTCCATGCTATTATATTGTCCATATTGGATGTTTTATATGCATTATTATGCTATTTTATATCATTTTTTGGACTAACCTATTAACCTAGTGCCCAGTGCGAGTTGCTATTTTTTTTTCATGTTTTTGGCTTTTATATAAAATCAATAATAAACGGAGTCCAAACGGAACAAAACTTTTGACGATTTTTCTTGGACCAGAAGACACCTACGAAGCTTCGGGAGGAGCCCAGAAGAGCAACGAGGCCACGACAAGCTCGGGAGGCGCGCCCTAGGGCGGGCGCCCCCCAGGCTTGTGGGCCCCCTGTGGCTCCTGTTGGGAAATGTTGCATGGAAAACAAAAAATTTCTACGCAAACGCAAGATCTATCCATGGAGATGCATAGCTACGAGAGGGGGAGAGCATCTACATACCCTTGTATATCGCTAAGCGGAAGCGTTTATCAACGTGGTTGATGTAGTCGTACACCTTCATGATCCGTCCTGATCAAGCACCGAACATACGGCACCTCCGCGTTCAGCACACGTTCAGCTCGATGACGTCCTCACCTTCTTGATCCAGCAAGAGGGGCCAATTAGTAGATGAGTTCCGGCATCACGACGGCGTGGTGACGGTGGTGGTGAAAATATTTCCGCAGGGCTTCGCCAAGCACAATAGGTTTAGAGCAGAAGATGAACTAGAGGGAGAGGGGGCACCACCACATGGCTTGGTGAGTCGTGGTGTGTCCTAGGGGCTAGTCCTGTTCCTCTATTTATATGTTGAGCCCCGGGGTCGTTACTTGGAGAGAAGGCCTCCCCAAAGTCGGTTTGGAACGCAAGGAACAGTCCTTCTCGGATTTCAGCACCAGACACCAGGGTCCCTGGCGTTTGGTCCCCGACCTCCGCAAAACTTCCTTTTACATTGACCTAAAGCCCCGTGGGACTTATGTTGGAAATATGCCCTAGAGGCAATAATAAATTGGTTATTATTATATTTCCTTGTTCATGATAATCGTTTATTATCCATGCTAGAATTTTATTGATAGGAAACTCAGATACATGTGTGGATACATAGACAACACCATGTCCCTAGTAAGCCTCTAGTTGACTAGCTCGTTGATCAATAGATGGTTACGGTTTCCTGACCATGGACATTGGATGTCTGTCACGACCGGTTTTTCAATAAAATAATTATTGAGAGACCAATCCCTTTTACGGACCAGTAAGGACGAATTTCTTCTCACTGGTAGACAATATCTTGGTCACAGAAGAAAAATACCAGGAGTACTAAATATAATACAAGGTTGAGCGGAGACTGCCCAACAATTTATTACATGCACGCCGATAAAACAAGACGGCGGATAGGGTGGCATACTACTAACTCACGATAATAACGGTGGTGGAAATATCACCGCGAAGCGAGTGATATGACTCCTGAAGACTACAGCTCTTCGAGCGTCTGAGTGAGGCTCGAGGAGACTTATTGCGGGTGGCGGAAGTGTATATAATACAAGTGACCAATATCCGGGATCGCGCAGGACTGACTGGGACTCCTCTAGGCGTCGGACGCGCTATCAAACTCTTCATCCAAGAGATCGCCTTCGTCAACATCTGGCCAAATCAACAAGCCAGGTGAGTACTATGAAAGTACTCGCAAGACAGTTCGGACAAAAGATATAACAAATGCAAACATGAAGCATATGAACAAGTTAACCAGTGCGTTCAGACATAGAGATAATAAATACTGGGTGCCAAGCGAGGGTCTGAATGACTCCTCGAGCGGAAACTGCAGAATAGTAGTACTGGTGCCAAACGAGTGTCTGAATGACTCCTCGAGAGGAAACTGCAGAATAATAATACTGGTGCCAAACGAGTGTCTGAATGACTCCTCGAGAGGAAACTACAGAATAATAATACTGGTGCCAAACGAGTGTCTGAATGACTCCTCGAGAGGAAACTGCAGAATAATAATACTGGTGCCAAACGAGTGTCTTTATGACTCCTCGAGAGGAAACTGCAGAATAATAATACTGGTGCCAAACGAGTGTCTGAATGACTCCTCGAGAGGAAACTGCAGAATAATAATACTGGTGCCAAACGAGTGTCTGAATGACTCCTCGAGAGGAAACTGCAGAATAATAATGATGCCACAGTCGGACGTCTGAGCGACATCACATAAAGGGCTTATAACAGAAAATAAAGGCGGTGCGTGCCACAGTCGGACGTCTGCGCGACGTCACATAAAGGGCTTATATTGTAGCTCAATAATACAATAGTTCGGGAACATAAATTATCACAAGTACGAGACAAATATAAAATTAGTCCATCCACAGGAATAATAATTTAACTGGATTTACCACTTGAGCTTGTTCACCGGGGACAAGTTTTCCATGCGGATAGATATGGATATACTGATTACTCTACTTGATCATGGATACGATGACTTGGAAGGAATTGACTCTGCAGAGTTTGTACTTAACCACAGCCAACGGATTTCAGTAGTCACGGGGACTAGTTCCGTTTACGGTGTTTTAGAAGAAACACGTCTAACCAGTACACACCCCATTCAACATTCCGAAGCCAGGGATCACCCTCGGCAACGTTCACGAAAAACCTTGAGGCGGGGAGGCTACAACCTCGCGTAGCATGGGATCAAATTTCTATACGCGCGCTCTAAGGGGGTGCCCCCCTCTTGGTCCCAACCGGAAACACCCATGCCCCCTGTCCGGATGACTGGCTTTAATCCTGGGCCAAGGTACCATCATCCCGGCCTCTCTGTTTGGTGTGTACACGGAAAGAGGTTACCAACTTACTAAACCGCATCCTGGCAAATGAAACATGTGGTAGCACGGAAGGGGGAAAGAACGATAACGTGACTCCGTCCACGTTAACGTCGGAGAAAGTCGGATGACGCAAGGCTGGTATGCTACAACAGTACCACCTTGCTGCCCTTCATGTCACCACATGATTAGGCCATCTCTCATCAGAGATCATCACAACTTTGGAACATGCGGGGAAAAGAACGATAACGTGACTCCGTCCACGTTAACGTTGGAGAAAGTCGGATGACGCAAGGCTGGTATGCTACAACATTACCACCTTGCTGCCCTTCATGTCACCACACGATTAGGCCATCTCTCATCAGAGATCATCGCAACTTTGGAGCATGCGGGTAGTTGCCTTACAAGCAACGAGGTATTCACCGATACTCATATGCCACGCACAAACTCTCAAGAAAACATGCAAAACACTTATCATATCAAATGTCCAAACATGCTTGCCTGGTTTGGAGAAGTCGGAGTCTAGCTCGGCGAAGTTCGCGGCTCCGTCACCTCTTCCGGAACCTACGGCAATCACGAAAACGGACACTAACGTGAAAACCAACGCGTGCACAGAAACTTCTCCAAAAATTTCCAAATAAATCCCATAAAAAACTAGAAAAAAATTTAAGAAGGTCAGAAAAAGAATCACTCAAAAATACCTTTTTAATAAAAAGTTATAAAGGTTTCTGTCCAGGGACTTATCTGTAATGAAACAGAAAAGTTCCAGGGTTTAAACTGAGAAACCAGAAAACGCTTCGGTAAGAAATGCGCTAGCTGAAGAGAGAAAACGTATTTTGCCCGAAGGCACCAACAGAAAACGGTTCGCGAAAGAATAGGACAGAGGCTGACATGCGGGGTCCACATGTCAGGTTTGAAAAGCTCGCCGGCACCCGAACACTGCGGTGGACGCCGGCGTCGAACCACGGCGAGTTAGGAGGATCGGAGGGTACCAAGAGCTTCAGCGTCTTCTTCCGCGTCGGTGGGTGGTGGACTCGACCAACGGGGAGCACCACGTCGACGGCGACACTATCTCTGGCGGGCGGCGGCTCGGGTGGTGGTGGAGAACTCCGGTGGAGGGCTGCAAACTTTGAATTGAAGCGCGGGTCAGAAGGAGAGGTGCATAGTGAACCTACTGGCAAGAAAAGGGAGGCGGAGGTGCACACACGGGGGCGAATCGAGCTGGATCCCGTGGCGGGTCGCGGCGGCCGGAGTCGAGGAAGGAGACCTCCTCAGGGCCCTTCCAGTGGCTAGGCGTGCTCTAGGTGGGGTGCAGGGATGGTGTGTGTTCGAGTTGAAGCTCGGGGCCTCTATTTATAGGCGGATCGACGGGGTGGCCGTGAACGGAGAATCTCCGGCGAGCGATTACGGCGATGCAGTGGATTGGCAGGAGGTTTGAGTGGCCAGGCAGCATCAGTGGAGGTTACTGGTGTCATTCCACAGCTAAACGGAGTTGGTCTTGGCGTAATGGTGTCGGTCCACGGTGAGATGGCCGCACGGGCACGGCGGCGGCAGAGAGCGCGCTCCGCGCCCTGCGGTTCACGACGAAGATGGCAGCGCGTTCGGGGGAGTGGACGGCCACGCGGCGAGCTCCGGTGGTTTGGGCGGCGCTGGGTGGCGCCGTCAGCGCCGTGCCTCCCGCTGGCGGCCGCAAAGCCGCCGCTGCCGTCGGTCACGGGGCGGCGCACCTTCTGCTGCTCGTCGCCGACGTCCGCAAGGTGCCAGGCGTTCGTGCGGTGCAGGAACAAGGGGGAGGGGACGAGGAGCAAGGCGACATCGGGGCACTGTCGAGATCGACAACCATCTCTGAAGAAAACGACAGTAAGCCACTGAACTGTTCTCTGAATTATCTAAACTTGATAATGACCATGCACTGCAGGTGCTCGATAGAATGATTTGGCTATGAGAATTTTTTTCTGGAGCTGGTACTTGGTGAGGTGACCACTCAATGCACCCAGAGGCTTCCTGATTTTACTTGGAATTTTTGGAGAAGGATTTGAATGAATTTCACCAAATTTGACAAATCTGGTCCAAACTTGCAGCAAGTGTAGTTTGAAAATTTTGAACTGAAGACCAGTGGATCTTCATGGATCTTGGTTGAGGGTTCAAAGGACTAGGAGAGGAAAAAGGTTTGGGGGCAAAAATCAAAACAGAAAATGGAGTTCCTTTGTAAATCACCAATGGATAGAATAGAAGACATAAATTTATTTGAATAAGATTTAAATGGAAAATAAACATAGGGGAGGTTCAACTTGCTGGATTAGATGCCAAACATGATCCAAAGATGAGGGGAGGGTTAGGAGAGAGTATTTGCACTAAGGCCATGGCAAGAGGGAAATGGTGAAAGTGGTAAAGGATTATTCCAAAAGCCATAGTGCAAATTTCAAAGAGATTTTCAAAAGGCATTTTCCCAAGTGAAAAGTATTTTGTCTTGAGTCCAAAAGAAAAGCAAGAACCTCCAATACCAAAGACAGATCTTGGGTGAATCCAAATAAAACTTTTGCCATAAAAAAACATTTGAAAGGGAGAGTTCTTTTGAAAGAAAATTTTAAATCACCTCCCTCAAGTCAAATAAAAATCTTTTGAAAAATCCAAATAAAAACTTGGGTGTCACAATGTCGTTGATAACGGGATCACATCATTAGGAAAATGATGTGATGGACAAGACCCAATCCTAAGCCTAGCACAAGATCGTGTAGTTCGTTTGCTCAGAGCTTTTCTAATGTCAAGTATCATTTCCTTAGACCATGAGATTGTGCAACTCCCGGATACCGTAGGAATGCTTTGGGTGTACCAAACGTCACAACGTAACTGGGTGACTATAAAGGTGCACTACAGGTATCTCCGAAAGTGTCTGTTGGGTTGGCACGAATCGAGACTGGGATTTGTCACTCCGTGTAAACGGAGAGGTATCTCTGGGCCCACTCGGTAGGACATCATCATAATGTGCACAATGTGACCAAGGAGTTGATCATGGGATGATGTGAGTTACGGAACGAGTAAAGAGACTTGTCGGTAACGAGATTGAACAAGGTATCGGGATACCGACGATCGAATCTCGGGCAAGTAACATACTGATAGACAAAGGGAATTGTATACGGGATTGATTGAATCCCCGACATCGTGGTTCATCCGATGAGATCATCGTGGAACATGTGGGAGCCAACATGGGTATCCAGATCCCGCTGTTGGTTATTGACCGGAGAACGTCTCGGTCATGTCTGCATGGTTCCCGAACCCGTAGGGTCTACACACTTAAGGTCCGATGACGCTAGGGTTATAGGGAATATATATATGTGGTTACCGAATGTTGTTCGGAGTCCTGGATGAGATCTCGGACGTCACGAGGAGTTCCGGAATGGTCCGGAGGTAAAGATTTATATATGGGAAGTCCTGTTTTGGTCACCGGAAAAGTTTCGGGTGCTATCGGTAATGTACCGGGACCACCGGGAGGGTCCCGGGGGTCCACCAGGTGGGGCCACCAGCCCCAGAAGGCTGCGTGGGCCAAGTGTGGGAGGTGACCAGCTCCAGGTGGGCTGGTGTGCCCCCCCCCACCAAGGCCCAAGGCGCGGGGAGAGTGGGAGGGGGCAAACCCTAGGTCCAGATGGGCCTTAAGGCCCACCCTAGTGGCGCCCCCCTCTCTTTCCCCTTGGCCGCACCCTAGATGGGTTTTGGGGGCTGCCGCCACCCCTGGGGAGGGAACCCTAGATGGGGGCGCAGCCCCTTCCCCTCCCCTATATATACTTGAGGTTTTGGGGCTGCCATACACATGAGAATACCTCCCTCATAGCGCAGCCCTACCCCTCTCCCTCCTCCTCTCCCGCGGTGCTTGGCGAAGCCCTGCAGGATTGCCACGCTCCTCCATCACCACCACGCCGTCGTGCTGCTGCTGGACGGAGTCTTCCCCAACCTCTCCCTCTCTCCTTGCTGGATCAAGGCGTGGGAGACGTCACCGGGCTGCACGTGTGTTGAACGCGGAGGCACCGTTCTTCGGTGCTTAGATCGAAATCAACTGCGATCTGAATCTCTACGAGTACGACTCCTTCATCCGCGTTCTTGCAACGCTTCCGCATCGCGGTCTACAATGGTATGTAGATGCACTCCCCTTCCCTTCATTGCTAGATTACTCCATAGATTGATCTTGGTGACGCGTAGAAAATTTTGAATTTCTGCTACGTTCCCCAACAGTGGCATCATGAGCTAGGTCTATGCGTAGTTTCTATGCACGAGTAGAACACAAAGTAGTTGTGGGCGTAGATGTTGCCAATTCTTCTTGCCGCTACTAGTCTTATCTTGTTTCGGCGGCATTGTGGGATGAAGCGGCCCGGACCGACCTTACACGTACGCTTACGTGAGACAGGTTCCACCGAATGACATGCACTAGTTGCATAAGGTGGCTAGCGGGTGCCTGTCTCTCCCACTTTAGTCGGAACGGATTTGATGAAAAGGGTCCTTATGAAGGGTAAATAGAAATTGGCATATCACGTTGTGGTTTTACGTAGGTAAGAAACGTTCTTGCTAGAAACCTATACAAGCCACGTAAAATATTTGCAACAACAATTAGAGGACGTCTAACTTGTTTTTGCAGCATGTGCTATGTGATGTGATATGGCCAGAAGATATGATGAATGATATATGTGATGTATGAGATTGATCATATTCTTGTAATAGGGATCACGACTTGCATGTCGATGAGTATGACAACCGGCAGGAGCCATAGGAGTTGTGTTTATTTTTTGTATGACCTGCGTGTCATTGAATAACGCCATGTAAATTACTTTACTTTATTGCTAAGCGTGTTAGCCATAGAAGTAGAAGTAATCGTTGGCGTGACAACTTCATAAAGACACAATGATGGAGATCATTATGATGGAGATCATGGTGTCATGCCGGTGACGAAGATGATCATGGTGCCCCGAAGATGGAGATCAAAGGAGAAAAATGATATTGGCCATATCATGTCACTATTTGATTGCATGTGATGTTTATCATGTTTTGAATCTTATTTGCTTAGAACGACGGTAGTAAGTAAGATGATCCCTCACTAAAATTTCAAGAGACGTGTTCCCCCTAACTGTGCACCGTTGCGAAGGTTCGTTGTTTCGAAGCACCACGTGATGATCGGGTGTGATAGATTCTAATGTTCGAATACAACGGGTGTTGACGAGCCTAGCATGTACAGACATGGCCTCGGAACACATGCGAAACACTTAGGTTGACTTGACGAGCCTAGCATGTACAGACATGGCCTCGGAACACAAGAGACCGAAAGGTCGAACATGAGTCGTATAGTAGATGCGATCAACATGGAGATGTTCACCGATGATGACTAGTCCGTCTCACGTGATGATCGGACACGGCCTAGTTTGACTCGGATCATGTATCACTTAGATGACTAGAGGGATGTCTATCTGAGTGGGAGTTCAATAATCAGATGAACTTCATTATCATGAACATAGTCAAAAGGTCTTTGCAAATTATGTGATAGCTTGCGCTTTAGTTCTACTGTTTAAGATATGTTCCTAGAGAAAATTTAGTTGAAAGTTGATAGTAGCAATTATGCGGACTGGGTCCGTAAACTGAGGATTGTCCTCATTGCTGCACAGAAGGCTTATGTCCTTAATGCACCGCTCGGTGTGCTGAACCTCAGCGTCGTCTGTAGATGTTGCGGAACATCTGACATACACGTTTTGATAACTACGTGATAGTTCAGTGCGTAATGCTAACGGTTTAGAATTGTGGCACCAAAGACGGTTTTTGAAACGTCGCAGAACATATGAGATGTTCCGAAGACTGAAATTGGGATTTCAGACTAGTGCCCACGTCAAGAGGTATGAGACCTCTGACAAGTTTCTTAAGCCTGCAAACTAAGGGAGAAAAGCTCAATAGTTGAGCATGTGCTCAGATTGTCTGAGTACTACAATCACTTGAATCGAGTGGGAGTTAATTTTCCAGATGAGATAGTGATGGTTCTCCATAGTCACTGCCACCAAGCTATTAGAGCTTCGTGATGAACTATAACATATCAGGGATAGACATGATGATCCTTGAGCTATTCGCGATGTTTGACACCGCGAAAGTAGAAATCAAGAAGGAGCATCAATTGTTGATGGTTAGTAAAACCACTAGTTTCTAGAAGGGCAAGGGCAAAAGGGATACTTCATGAAACAGCAAATCAGTTGCTGCTCTAGTGAAGAAACCCAAGGTTGAACCCAAACCCGAGACTAAGTGCTTCTGTAATGAGGGGAACGGTGACTGAAGCGGAACTACCCTAGATACTTGGTAGATGAGAAGGCAGGCAAGGTCGACAGAAGTATATTGGATATACATTATATGAATGTGTACTTTACTAGTACTCCTAGCAGCACCAGGGTATTAGATACCGGTTCGGTTGCTAAGTGTTAGTAACTCGAAATAAAAGCTGCGGAATAAATGGAGACTAGCTAAAGGTGAGATGACGATGTGTGTTGGAAGTGTTTCCAAGGTTGATGTGATCAAGCATCGCATGCTCCCTCTACCATCGAGATTGGTGTTTGCGTTGAGCATAAACATGATTGGATTATGTTTCTCGCAATACGGTTATTCATTTAGGGAGAATAATGGTTACTCTGTTTATTTGAATAATACCTTCAATGGTCTTGCACCTAAAATGAATCTCGATCGCAGTGATACACATGTTCGTGCCAAAAGATATAAAATTGTAATGATAGTACCACATTCTTGTGGCACTGCCATTTGAGTCATATTGGTATAGAACGCATGAAGAAGCTCCATGTAGATGGATCTTTGGACTCACTTGTTTTTGAAAAGATTGAGACATGCGAACCATGTCTATTGGTATATATGCATGAAGAAACTCCATGCAAATGGATCGTTTGGACTAACTTGATTTTGAATCACTTGAGACATGCAAATCATACCACATGGGCAAGATGACTGAAAGGCCTCGTTTTCAGTAAGATGGAACAAGAGAGCAACTTGTTGGAAGTAATACATTTTGATGTATGCAGTCCAATGAGTGCTGAGGCATGCAGTGGATATCGTTATGATTTGAGTAGATGCTGAGTGTATTTACTTGATGAAACACAAGTCTAAATTATTGAAAGGTTCAAGTAATTTCATAGTGAAGTTGAAGATCGTCGTGACAAGAGGATAAAATGTCTATGATATGATCATAGAGATATCTGAGTTACGAGTTTGGCACAAAATTAAGACATTGTGGAAAGTGTTTCACAATTAATACCGCCTGGAACACCACAGTGTGATGGTGTGTCTGAACATCATAACTGCACCCTATTGGATATGGTGCATACCATGATGTCTCTTATCGAATTACCACTATCGTTTATGGGTTAGGCATTAGAGACAACCGCATTCACTTTAAATAGGGCACCACGCAATTCCGTTGAGACGACACCGTTTAGAGAAACCTAGGTTGTCGTTTCTTAAAAGTTTGGGGCTGCGATGCTTATGTGAAAAAGTTTCAGGCTGATAAGCTCGAACCCAAAGCGGATAAATGCATCTTCATAGAATACCCAAAACAGTTGGATATACCTCCTATTTCAGATCTGGAAGCAAAAGTAATTGCTTCTAGAAACGGTCCTTTCTCGAGGAAAAGTTTCTCTCGAAACAATTGAGTGGGAGGATGGTGGAGACTTGATAAGGTTATTGAACCGTCACTTCAACTAGTGTGTAGCAGGGCACAGGAAGTTGTTCCTGTGGCACCTACACCAATTGAAGTGGAAGCTTATGATAGTGATCATGAAACTTCGGATCAAGTCACTACCAAACCTCGTAGGTTGACAAGGATATGTACTACTCCTGAGCGGTACGGTAATCCTGTCTTAGATATCATGTTGTTAGACAATACTGAACCTACGAGCTATGGAGAAGTGATGGTGGGCCCATATTCCGACAAATGGTTAGAAGCCATGAAATCCGAGATAGGATCCATATATCAGAACAAAGCATGGACTTTGGTGAACTTGCCCGATGATCGGCAAGCCATTGAGATAAATGGATCTTTAAGAAGAAGACGGACGTGGACGGTAATGTTACCGTCTATGAAGCTCGACTTGTGGCAAAGAGTATTTTCACAAGTTCAAGGAGTTGACTACGATGAGATTTTCTCATCCGTAGCGATGCTTAAGTCCGTCGGAATCATGTTAGCATTAGCTACATTTATGAAATCTGGCAGATGGATGTCAAAAACAAGTTTCCTTACCAGTTTTTGTAAGGAAAGGTTGTATGTGATACAATCAGAAAGCTTTTGTCGATCCTAAGGATGCTAGCTCCAGCGATCCTTCCATGGATTAGAGCAAGCATCTCGGAGTCATAATATACGCTTTGATGGAGTGATCAAAGTTTTTGGGTTTATACAAAGTTTGTTAGAAACTTGTATTTACAATAAAGTGAGTGGGAGCGCTACAACATTTCTGATAAGTATATGTGAATGACATATTGTTGATCCGAAATGATGTAAAATTTCTGGAAAGCATAAAGGGTTGTTTGAAAGGAGTTTTTCAAAGGAAGACCTGGATAAAGCTGCTTACATATTGGGCATCAAGATCTATAGAGATAGATCAAGACGCCTGATGATACTTTCAAAGAATGCACACCTTGACATGATTTTGAAATAGTTCAAAATAGATCAGCAAAGAAGGAGTTCTTGGCTGTGTCACAAGGTGTGAGTATTGAGTAAGACTCAAGACCTGACCACAGCAGAAGAGAGAGAAAGGACGAAGGTCGTCCCCTATGCTTTAGACGTAGGCTCTACAGTATGCTATGTTGTGTACCGCACATGAAGTGTGCCTTGCCATGAGTTGGTCAACGGGTACAATAGTGATCCGGGAATGGATCACATGACAGCGGTCGAACTTATCCTTAGTATCTAGTGGACTAAGGAATTTTCTCGATTATGGAGGTGAAAAGGAGTTCGTCGTAAAGGGTTACGTCGATGCGAACTTTGACACTAATCCGGATGACTCTGAGCAGTAAACCGGATTCGTATAGTAGAGCAGTTATTTGAAATGGCTCCAAGTAGCGCGTGGTAGCATCCACAAGATGACATAGATATTCGTAAAGCACACACGGATCTGAAAGGTTCAGACCCGTTGACTAATAACCTCTCTCACAAGCATAACATGATCAAACCAGAACTCATTGAGTTTTAATCACATAGTGATGTGAACTAGATTGTTGACTCTAGTAAACTCTTTGGATGTTGGTCACATGGTAATGTGACCTGTCAGTGTTAATCACATGGTGATGTGAACTAGATTATTGACTCTAGTGCAAGTGGGAGACTGTTGGAAATATGCCCTAGAAGCAATAATAAATTGGTTATTATTATATTTCCTTGTTCATGATAATCGTTTATTATCCATGCTAGAATTGTATTGATAGGAAACTCAGATACATGTGTGGATACATAGACAACACCATGTCCCTAGTAAGCCTCTAGTTGACTAGCTCGTTGATCAATAGATGGTTACGGTTTCCTGACCATGGACATTGGATGTCGTTGATAACGGGATCACATCATTAGGAGAATGATGTGATGGACAAGACCCAATCCTAAGCCTAGCACAAGATCGTGTAGTTCGTTTGCTCAGAGCTTTTCTAATGTGAAGTATCATTTCCTTAGACCATGAGATTGTGCAACTCCCGGATACCGTAGGAATGCTTTGGGTGTACCAAACGTCACAACGTAACTGGGTGACTATAAAGGTGCACTACAGGTATCTCCGAAAGTGTCTGTTGGGTTGGCACGAATCGAGACTGGGATTTGTCACTCCGTGTAAACGGAGAGGTATCTCTGGGCCCACTCGGTAGGACATCATCATAATGTGCACAATGTGACCAAGGAGTTGATCACGGGATGATGTGAGTTACGGAACAAGTAAACAGACTTGTCGGTAACGAGATTGAACAAGGTATCGGGATACTGACGATCGAATCTCGGGCAAGTAACATACCGATAGACAAAGGGAATTGTATACGGGATTGATTGAATCCCCGACATCGTGGTTCATCCGATGAGATCATCGTGGAACATGTGGGAGCCAACATGGGTATCCAGATCCCGCTGTTGGTTATTGACCGGAGAACGTCTCGGTCATGTCTACATGGTTCCCGAACCCGTAGGGTCTACACACTTAAGGTCCGATGACGCTAGGGTTATAGGGAATAGATATACGTGGTTACCGAATGTTGTTCGGAGTCCCGGATGAGATCCCAGACGTCACGAGGAGTTCCGGAATGGTCCGGAGGTAAATATTTATATATGGGAAGTCCTGTTTTGGTCACCGGAAAAGTTTCGGGTGCTATCGGTAATGTACCGGGACCACCGGGAGGGTCCCGGGGGTCCACCAGGTGGGGCCACCAGCCCCAGAAGGCTGCGTGGGCCAAGTGTGGGAGGGGACCAGCTCCAGGTGGGCTGGTGCGCCCCCCCCCCCACCAAGGCCCAAGGCGCAGGGAGAGTGGGAGGGGGCAAACCCTAGGTCCAGATGGGCCTTAAGGCCCACCCTAGTGGCGCCCCCCTCTCATTCTCCTTGGCCGCACCCTAGATGGGTTTTGGGGGCTGCCGCCACCCCTGGGGAGGGAACCCTAGATGGGGGCGCAGCCCCTTCCCCTCCCCTATATATACTTGAGGTTTTGGGGCTGCCATACACATGAGAATACCTCCCTCATAGCGCAGCCCTACCCCTCTCCCTCCTCCTCTCCCGCGGTGCTTGGCGAAGCCCTGCAGGATTGCCACGCTCCTCCATCACCACCACGCCGTCGTGCTGCTGCTGGACGGAGTCTTCCCCAACCTCTCCCTCTCTCCTTGCTAGATAAAGGCGTGGGAGACATCACCGGGTTGCACGTGTCTTGAACGCGGAGGCACCGTTCTTCGGTGCTTAGATCGGAATCAACCGCGATCTGAATCGCTACGAGTACGACTCCTTCATCCGCGTTCTTGCAACGCTTCTGCATCGCGATCTACAATGGTATGTAGATGCACTCCCCTTCCCTTCGTTGCTAGATTACTCCATAGATTGATCTTGGTGATGCGTAGAAAATTTATAATTTCTGCTACATTCCCCAACACCTTACCCCTTGGCCCAACCAAAGTGTCCTCGCACCAGAACATTTCTGGAAACATCCGCAACCCTTCCGGTGAATTCCGGAACCCTTCTGGAGACCAAACACTATCATCCTATATATCAATCTTTACCTCCAGACAATTCCGGAGCTCCTCGTCATGTCCATGATCTCATCCGGGACTCCGAACAACATTCGGTCACCAACATACATAACTCATATAATACTATATCGTCAACGAACGTTTAAGCGTGCGGACCCTACGGGTTCGAGAACGATCTAGACATGATCGAGACGCTTCTCCGGTCAATAACCAATAGTGGGACCTGGATGCCCATATTGGTTCCTACATATTCTACGAAGATCTTTATCGGTCAAACATTTATGACAAAATACATACTTCCCTTTGTCTGTTGGTATGTTACTTGCCCGAGATTCGATCGTCGGTATCTCCATACCTAGTTCAATCTTGTTACCGGTAAGTCTCTTTACTCGTTCCGTAATACATCATGTTGTAACTAACTCCTTAGTCACTTTGCTTGCAAGCTTCTTGTGATGTTGTATTACCGAGAGGGCCCAAAGATACCTTTCTGTCATATGGAATGAGAAATCCCAATCTCGATCCATACCAACTCAATAGACACCTTCGGGGATACTTGTAGAGCACTTTTATGATCACCCAGTTACGAACTGACGTTTGATACACACAAGGCATTCCTCCAGAGTCTGGGAGTTGCATGATCTCATGGTCGAAGGAACATGTATTTGACATTAAGAAAGCAGTAGCAATAAACTGAACGATCATATGCTATGCTAACGGATGGGTCTTGTCCATCACATCATTCTCCTAATGATGTGATCCCGTTATCAAATGAAAACTCATGTCTATGGTCAGGAAACCTTACCATCATTTGATCAGCGAACTAGTCCAGTAGAGGCTTACTAGTGACTTGGTATTTGTTTATGTATTGACACATGTATTTAAGATTTCGATCAATACAATTATAGCATGAATAATAAACCTTTATCATGATTAAGGAAATATAATAATACCCACTTTATTACTGCCCCTATGGCATATTTCCAACACCTCCTCCAACCCTAATCTCAGCTCCATAAATACCCAAACATTCCTCGTATACCAGAGGGCACACCAAAAATACTTTTCCGCCGCCGCAAGCTTCTGTCCTCGTGAGATCCCATCTTGGGGACTTTTCTGGTACTCTGCCGGAGGGGGATTCGATCACGGAGGGCTTCTACATCAACCTTCACTACAAAAAAATACACTTCCGTGATGATACGTGTTTGTCATAGTAGGTCACGTTTTCTGTCATGCATGTACATCCATGACGATTTTATGACAGAATCAAGATAGTCATACCCTGTGCTGTCGTAGAAGTGTTCCATGACATTACCAAAATTATAATCACGGAAGTGTCCATTTCCATGATGATAAATGGCGCGTCATGGAAGTGCTTTTGTCAAGGGTGACCGACACGTGGCATCGACCGTAATGGGCGCCGTTAAGCTATCAGGTTCGGTTTTGGATCCGATAACCCGTTAACAACCCGGACCAATGGGGATTTTCCACGTGTAAAATTCTCATTGGCCGGAGGAAACACGTGTTGGCTCACTGCTGGGACAGATGTCATCCATTCACTGGACAGGAGGCGCCTATGATACGTCGACACGTGGCACGGCCCGACAGAGGCCCATTCCGGTGAAAAGGTCGGCCCGTTTGACTCGGTCAAAAGATAACGGGCCGGCCCATGGAAAGCCTGTTAATGGCATGTTCGTATATAGCCCATTTACGGCCCAGTACGGCATATCAGAACTATGCCCAGTAACTTCATCTAGGCCGTCCAATATGATTCCAGCCCGTTGTAACTTCTGGCCCATGTATGGCCCATGATGTCTTTTGGCCCATATGAGGCCCTTTGTAACTCTTGGCCCATTAAAGGCCCGTGGTGAAACTGGCCCGTAATGAACAGTGCACCGCTTGATACCCATTAACGGCCAATTATTCCATTGGGCCGTTTCCAACCCGTCTTAACTTTCGGCCTTCCAAGGGCCCATTTATTCTTGGGCTCATTTCCAGAATTCGATTATTTACGGTCCGTTACTGGCCTGTTCAGCTTGTGGGGCCAAATTCATCCCATGCTTACAGTCGGCCTGCTTGTGGCCCGTTAACACGTTGGGCTGTTTTCGTAGCGTCATCAATTACGGCCTATTGACGGCCCGTTATGGTCGGGCCATAAAACAGACGATTTCCACTCTAGCCCATTTACGTCCCATTTTGCGGTCCGTCATTGGTCCACGAATAGTACGGACCATGTTTGGCGAAACGATTATACGACCCATAGAAGGCCCATAGATGAGACGGCCCGTAGAAGGCCCATGGATCCTACGGCCCGTGGAAGGCCCATGGATCCTATGGCCCGTGGAAGGCCCATGGTCACTACGCAGGTAGTAGGACCATGGTCACAATAGTCCGTGTGTTGCCATGGTTATTGTGGCCTAGTTTATTGTGGCCACTAGAAAAACGCGGAAAAAGAACTACAGTGACTACAAGCGAACAACTAGACAAAACAATAAGGAAATAAATAAGCTAGGAACTAACGCTAGGCTATTACGGCTATTACACATATTACATCCACTGGTCATCAAAGTTCGCCACCAGTGCAAATATAGGGAACAAAGTGGCATATTACATACACTGGCCATCTAAATTGGCCACCAGTGCAAATAAACGCGGCAGCAAAACAAGTCCATAACTGAAACAACTTCAGAAGAGCTCAAGAAACGTTATCGTGGGTATCCACCATGCTGGCAATAAACTTAGCAATCTTATTAGCTTCGTCCTGTTTGGCGCTAAAATCCTCCAACGCTTGTTGTTGTACCATAAAGTATGCATCTGAATGCTCCAGGGACTTCCGCAGTCCTTCCGCTTCTTGTCGCAAAACAACTGATCGATGTCTTTCAGCTTGTAGTTGAGACTCAAGAAACCGAACTGATTCAGACAGTGAGTTTGTATAGCTTGTGCAAGCGGTAGTGGCCAGTAACTCGAACACTAAACCAAGACAGGACTTTGGGGTTGTCTCGCTGTCTTCAAGATGGTCTTCCTTAGCTGTTTTATCAGCTTTGTTGGAGACCAACAAGGATGTCTCACTATCCTAAACCTTATCTGCATTACTTCCTTTACCATTGCTTAATAAGGCACTCTTCCCCAATATTCTGTCAGCATTCTAAAAGAAGAAACAAGCAGACACATAACAGGTTTAGCATGTACTAGTATATGAAACTCATATCGGTGAACCAGTTTATTAGTAAGGGTGACAGGATTAAACTACCAAGTCTTCTATTGCCAAGTAGTACATAATAAAAGCATCAAACAAACATATATCTATGTCCTATGGTCACTGCATTGTCTTGCCAAATCAAAATAGAGACACGGTTCAAATCATGTCAGTTCAAGACAAAGCAGCAGTGAAAGAATACAAAGCGTGGGAAACTACACAACATAACAAGATTTCAGATGGGTACCACGGGTCTACATGTACAACAACACTATTGGCTCTGTTGTGATGCTAGTAATATGCATGATATGAGAAGTCAACTATATACACAATTGAAATTGAAATCAACAGAGCTATTGATAAGAGAAAACCTGTTAAAGAAACATGCGTGAACATACCTGCAGTGCCATTGGAGTTTCGATTGGATCCTTCAATTTAAAAATAAGTTTGTATGAGTAAATAAAGTGATACAAGAGCAAAGCAGTATGCATGATAGCAATGGAATCTTAAATTAGAACAGTTGTTCTTCAGGTTTAAGCACTTGTTCTACATGAACAGAGTACAGTAAGATGCAAGAATATAGTACTTAAAAATAGAAAATGAGCTCATAGACCTTACCACATTCTTGGTTCGGGACCAGTACAGAACAAGGCGTTCCCAGTCATTGTCCAGTAAATGTGTCTCAGGAGAACGTAAGGGAATTTGATGAGTTTCTTTGCCAGTGAAGTACGTTTTCTTTAGGTAATTCTGATACTGCCACCAAGCATTCTTGAAGATAGCAGAGGTATTACCATAGGTTACCTCATCCTGAGTTTCCAAATCGGTCCTTCTCTATAGAGAAAAATGGGAAAATTTGTTGTATTATAACCATCATGGAGGTAGAATGTATGGGACAAAGCAAAGTAATTGCCATGAATAACATTACTTACACATAACTCCCGGACAAACACCTGCAACTGGCATTTTTCCTCATCTTCAGTATAATATTTCCAAGATGGGAAGATACGCACATAGGATTTAACAACATCAAATGCGATAGATGCTAAACTATGACTGGCTGGTTGTGCTTCCTCCACAGGAATAAGCGTACTAACTGGTGGAGTTGGGGTTCGCCGTGGTAGTACTGGCCCTTTGGGCACTAGAGCTGCCTTACTAACTGCTCTTGTTTGGGAGCTCTGTGGTGGAGATGGTGTTGTGTCAACAGAAACTGGGTTACTGTCTGCTGGGGTTGGGGTTAGATTGGGTGAAGCTGGTTCTCTGTCCATCGCAGTAGGGGTACAATCTGCGAGTCTGGGTTATGTGTGGTAGGGCTGGTTCTCGTGCATGTACAACCGGGGTGCTATCTCCACCAAGAGGTAGCACTGTTTTATTTGAAGACCGTGTTTTTACTCCGCTAGATACTGGCATCACCCGCTCCAATTCAAATGGCTGATAAACAGGAAACATAGTTGAATGTACAGACATTGTATGAGAGACAGATGCAATAGATAGTGTGGAAAAAAGAGGGCATGAAATAGTTGACATGTATATTGTTTAACTAAAACGGATAGCATGACATAATTTCACATATATCATGTCTATCTAAACTGGATAGCATAGCATAACATATTACAAAGATATGATGAATAACTAAACAGGATCGCATGCCATAATTCACATACATGTTATCTAAGTAATCAGGATCGCATGATTTAATTCACATATGTGATTTATATGCTAAACAGAGGGCATTCGCATATATGATGTCTGAACTAAGAATATGGTGTTGAATATTGTGTATATGATGTCTAAACTATGCAATGCAAGACACCATATGCATGCTATGAGCAGTATAACCATGCCAAGTTAGAGCATACGCCTCGGTGGGGGAATAGGACTGGTCATCTGTCTCTGAATCCATCTCTGAGGAGCTATCGGGGCCCAACAAGAGATCTGCTTCAACAGGTAGCATTGTCTGCTCTGAAGGCCTTGTTTTCACTCCAGATTTTTCCATCTCCCACCCAAATGGCTGATTCATAGGAAGAATTGTTTAATGTACAAACATTATCGACAAATGGAGATGTAATGAAGAAAAGGATGGGTAAGATATCATTCAAATATATGACGCCTAGTTAAACAGGATGACATTCCACATTTCACATATATTATGGCTGGCTAAAAGACACGAGACTGCATAATTCCCATACATGATATAGAAACTAAACAAGTGGCATTACAGAACATGTCTAAACTAAGCAGATGACATATATGATGTCAAAAGTAGGCACTACGAGGCAACATATGCATGATATGACTAACATCATCATGCCAAGGTAGAGCAAACACCTTGGGGGGTAAATAGGAGTGGTCAGCTTCGTCTGAATCCGCCTCAGAACAGATATCTTCCTCTGGACAGATATCTTCCTCTGGATTACAATCTGGAGAGGGGGGAGGGTTTGCCATTGAACCCACCATCGAGTGATGTCTGCATGACATTGTATTGCCGCGCAAAACTCTTCTCTTTTTCTCTACATGTTCAGCATGACTGTGTACAATATCTGACATGCATACGAAAAAATATGGTGAGATTATGTAAGGAGAGCATGCAGAAATCTAGAGTGATGGTAACAACCAGTGGATGGATCCAAAAATAATGATAGCAGGTTGATGATTGCTTTAATTTAATAAAAAGACAGATGTTGATTGCTTTACTATTTGTTTCCCACCCAAGATGAACAACATAGGCATACCCTAGGTGAACCATAAATTAGATAGAGATACGATTCATTGCAGCCTCGATATGTGCCCCACAACTAATTTAGAACTCAAGTTTGAACTTTAATTGGACCTGACTTGGAGGCTAAGAGGTGAACAGGACGATACAGTAGCAGGTAATTTTAAGCAATGCATAACATAAGCAGAAACAAAAGAGTGCGACCTCTCTTGTGGACCCGTGTACTCCTCAGGTTCATCTACTAAGTCAATGATGGTGATGCCATTGCGGTGGGTGTCGGCGGCAGGGAAGGAGATCTGAGGTGGCGAAAGACGGTCAGGAGTCGTGATGTCTAGTTTGGTGGATGCTTCTGTCGATGGAGCAGCTTCGACACCTACCTGTAACTGAAGTAATTATGTAAGGGCTCATGTGGCTTGCATGATTCTAAAAACGCAAGGATAGGAAAAACACCAGAATGGGATAGGAATGCACATGGTAAACAGAGCATTTGTAAATAAAGTGAAACCATATGAAAGTGTGTACAGTTAGAATGTTATTCTGCCACTAATGCATGTGGTCTTCTTTTCATGCATAGGATTTTGAAAAGTAGGTCCAGGTGGATGTTTTGCTCCATTCCTTTCAACAAAATGCATGAATAATTGAATAGTAGAGTCCCATAGGAAAATTTCCTATTGCTATGTTTTTCCGTTGAACCAAAATAGCCCTAATGGATCGACATGAATGTAGAGTAATAAGTGATGCGACAAGTGTACAACCTCTTTGCCGTAGCCGTGTCGACCTCAGCATCATTGGGTTGGTCGCTGAAGAAGTTGAGGCAGAGGTGGCTGTCGGAGGTGTGGAGGAAGATCTGAGGAATCTGTAGACGGCGTCCAGGGCACTACTCTGTTGTGATGGATCATTCCATCGCTGGAGCAGCTCCGGTGAGCCGTAAGACGTCAAGGCTGAAGCAGCACAAGACACACATCGTTAATCTCAAGTGCGATTCTAATAGCATCTCCAATAGATGATGTAAAATGCATTACCAAAAAGTGATAGATGTAAAATTTACATCACCAAAAACCACCTGACTACAACAGATGAGGTAAAAACTGTTGAATCTGAACTTAACTGTCGAAACTAAAATTTACTGTGGAATCTAAATGTTACTTTTGAAACTGAACACAATGGTAGCAGAGAGGCACTTCACATGGGATAGTTTAGGGAGGGCCTGCATTTCATCTTCAACCTGCACCCCCAGAGCCGCCAGTCACCACCGGCCGAACCCTGCACCGCCTCGCCGCCCTGAAACAACTCCCCACCGCCGGTCCACCGTCGCCTCGCCGCCCCGAAACAACTCCCCACCGCCAGTCCGCCGCCGCCGCAGCCAGCCCTCTAGCCCCCCCCCCGCCAAGCTTTTTCTCCGGCGATCCCCACCACCGCGCCCCCACCGCCGGCAAGCCCCCCTCCCTGCTGCGGGTGGTTCTACCTTAACTCCGGCGAGCCCCCCCACCCCCTGAAAATTGCTGAACCAAAAGTCGATTCAGTCGACTGAAGTGTAGCAAAATCGGAGCAGAGCAGCAACACGGGCGAGGGGGAGAGCAGCAGCAGTAGCGCGAGCGAGCGAGAGCCGGAGCAGCAGCAGCTGAGCGAGCGAGCGAGAGCCGGAGCAGCAGCAGCAGATCCGGCGAGTATGGACGCCTCCGCCGAAGGGGCCTCGCACTAGGGGAGAGCTGATACGTCTCCAACGTATCTATAATTTTTGATTGTTCCATGTTATTATATATTATGTTTTGGATGATTAATGGGATTTATTATACACTTTTATATTATTTTTGGGACTAACCTACTAACCGGAGGCCCAGCCCAAATTGCTATTTTTTGCCTATTTCAGTGTTTCGCAGAAAAATAATATCAAACGGAGTCCAAACGGAATGAAACCTTCGGGAACGTGATTTTCAGAACAAACGTGATCTAGAGGACTTGGAGTGGACGTCAAGCAATCAACCAGGAGGCCACGAGGTAGGGGGGCGCGCCTACCCCCCTGGGCGCGCCCTCCACCCTCGTGGGCCCCTTGTGACTCCACCGACCTACTTCTTCCTCCTATATATACCTACGTACCCCCAAACCATCAGCAGAGGAGCCAAAACCCTATTTCCATCGCCACAACCTTCTGTACCCGTGAGATCCTATCTGGGGGCCTTTTCCGGTGCTCCACCGGAGGGGGCATTGATCACGGAGGGCTTCTACATCAACACCATAGCCTCTTCGATGATGTGTGAGTAGTTTACCTCAGACCTTTGGGTCCATAGTTATTAGCTAGATGGCTTCTTCTCTCTCTTTGGATCTCAATACAAAGTTCTCCACGATTCTCTTGGAGATCTATTCGATGTAATCTTCTTTTGCGGTGTGTTTCTCGAGATCCGATGAATTGTGGGTTCATGATCAAGATTATCTATGAACAATATTTGAATCTTCTCTGAATTCTTTCATGTATGATTGGTTATCTTTGCAAGTCTCTTCGAATTATCAGTTTGGTTTGGCCTACTAGATTGATCTTTCTTGCAATGGGAGAAGTGCTTAGCTTTGGGTTCAATATTGCGGTGCTCGATCCTAGTGACAGTAGGGGAAACGACACGTATTGTATTGTTGCCATCGAGGATAAAAAGATGGGGTTTATATCATATTGCATGAGTTTATCCCTCTACATCATGTCATCTTGCTTAAACCGTTACTCCGTTCTTATGAACTTAATACTCTAGATGTGTAGCGACCAGACCTCAAACAGTCTAGTCTCCGTGCATCTGTGTCATCCCTGGATCGGTAATGCTGACACGCACAGTACTTTGAAGGATTTATAACAGAGTACCAATCACACACTTATTACATCGAATAGTTCAAGAGAACTCAATACAAATAAATATGGCTTAAGGCTATCTAAAAACGATAACAGCGGAAGGCTTGGAAGATAAAATGAGTCCATCAACTCCAACGGCATCACTGAGTATAAGACCACGACCTAAGGCTCCTTACTCGTCGTCTGAAAAGTCTGCAACATGATACGTTGCAGCCCGAAAACGGGTCAGCACATGGAATATGCTGGCAATGTAACACAGAGAGTAATGAAACAGAATAATGTTATCACTACATGCATATTTGGCTGGTGGAAAGCTCTATGGTTACAGTTTTGCGAAAAGCCAATTTTTCCCTACCACAAAGGAATAAATTTTATTTAACTATCATGGTGGTTGTTAAACATTGAGAAGGTACCTCCAACTCAATCCCAATTAAGAACGTGATTAACCCAATCAAATTAAATTAAGTAACACGATGATGAGATTCACATGATAATCCAAGAACTAGATACTCAAGACGTCCATAACCGGGGACACGGCTAACCATGATTAGTTTGTACACTCTGCAGAGGTTTGTGCACTTTTCCCCACAAGACTCGATCGCCTCCTCTTGATTTCTCGCACTACATGGTGTTTGAGAAACGGATGACCAAGACACAGTCTTTCAGAAACAATACTCTTTACTCCGGGTGGACAGTTACACCTACTTTCCCCTACATCTGCTAGCCCACCTCTTCAAGAGATCATGTAACCTACTCAACTATGCTAGAGCCCATAATAGCTTGTGGCTGCACACGGAAGTTTCTATCATGAATAATCTCATGATCCCTTTGAGCCTGGGTGGCGGTCCATAGGATGATCACATGGGTACTCCGGGATATCCAAAAATACAGGCAACACTGGGTTCTCCAGGTGCCTCAATCCACCCAGATGTAAATTAAAGTAGCCACCTTAAGTTGATCCATTAATTAACAATCTCACATCTGTCATGAAATACACTCAAACCCAAACCACGTCTACGAGCATAGCATAGCAATATAAGCAAACGTAGAAGTAACTCCAAAAGGTTTGATAGTAAACAGGGCAATAGGTACTACCTCATCTACTTCCCAAAACCCACATATTAATCAGATCCTAATCATGCAATAGTTTGAGGATTGATCTAATGCAATAAAACTGGGTGGTAAAGAGGTATGATCAAAGTGTTACTTGCCTTGCTGATGATCCGTGAAACCTAGAGACTCGTAGTAGCACGCTACGCACTCCGGGTACTCTATCGCAAACAAACAATACATACATAAGCAATCAAGAAAGGGTGCACGAATAAAACTCAAAATAAGAGATCTAACCAGAAAGTTCAACTTAAGAACTCCGGTTTGCAAAAAGATTCAAATCGAACGAAGCAACGAAACTCAGACGGCGAAAGAAACAAGCATCGTTTACTAATCTATACCTAAGTCAAATTTTACAGTAGCAAAACTTGTTTAAGTTGGTTAAACAGAAAGAGGGTTTCGAGATGAAACTCTAGGCGCTTGAATCGCCTGATTCCGATAAACGAGCGAAAAGTTAAACTGAAACGAAAATCGCATCAGAAATCGCGACCAAAAATAATCGCGGAAAAATCCGAGAAAAAGAAAAACTGACGAACAACCTAACGAATGAACGTTCGCTGTCTGCGGTTAAATGACGAAAACCGTTCGTTAAAGCGAACGTACGAATGGGCATTCGCTATTTAGTTAAACCAGAAAAAAATAAACCGATCTAATAAAAAACGCATCTCGGTTTCGAAATAAAACCGAACGGTTTTTTTTCGAGAAAACCGGCATCTACCACGGTTCGCGTGACGGCGGCGGCGAGCAACTCCGGCGGGGCGGCGGCGGGCGAGGGGCAGCGGGGCTCCAGCGGGCGGCGGGACGGGCGGCGGTGGCGGCGGCGTCGGGCGGCAGGGTCGGCGACGGGCGACGGCGTTGGGCGGCGGCGTCGGGCGTCGGCGGCGGGGTCGGGGTCGGCGACGGCGGCGCGGATCGGTTAGGGTTTGGGTTTGCGGGGCGGCGGTGACTTGGGCTGGGGCGGGGTCGGGCCGCGGCTTATAAGGCCGGCCGGGCTGAGGTGTCCGGGTCGGACACGGCCCGTAAGGCGGTTCGCGATTTTTTTTTTAAAAAAAATCGGACGTGTAGAAAAAGTAAGAAAAGAAATACTGAACGGACTCCAAAAATCCCGAAATAAATTTCCCCGACTTCTAAAAATAAGCCGGACAAGATGAACATTTATTTGGGCCTAAAATGCAATTTTGAAAAACGCGTATTTTTTCTAATTCAAATAAAATCCAAATAAAATCAAATATTTGTTTTTAATATTTTTCCTCCAATATTTCATTATTTGTGGAGAAGTCATATTATCTCCTCTCATATATTTTGATATGAAATATTTTCGGAGAGAAAAATAATTAAAACAAATGATCCTATTTTCAAAATTTGAGAAAACCCAAATATGAAAATAACGAAATCCCCAACTCTCTCCGTGGGTCCTTGAGTTGCGTAGAATTTCTAGGATCGCAAAACAAAATGCAATAAAATATGATATGCAAGAATGATCTGTGTATAACATTCCAAATTGAAAATTTGGGATGTTACAAGATGCATGCTGGATAGCGGTCGATGTGTGGAGTAATAGTAGTAGATGCAGGCAGGAGTCGGTCTACTTGTCACGGATGTGATGCCTATATACATGATCATACATAGATATTCTCATAACTATGCTCAATTCTATCAACTGCTCGACAGTAATTTGTTTACCCACCGTAATACTTATGCTATCTTGAGAGAAGCCACTAGTGAAACCTATGGCCCCGGGGTCTATTCTCTATCATATTAATCTACCGTTATTTTTATTACCGTTTATTTTGCTTTCTTTACTTTTAGTCTTTATCATAAAAATACCAAAAAATATTATCTTATCATCTCTATCAGATCTCACTCTCGTAAGTGACCGTGAAGGGATTGACAACCCCTTTATCGCGTTGGTTGCAAGGTTCTTATTTGTTTGTGTAGGTACGAGGGACTTAAGCGTGGTCTCCTACTGGATTGATACCTTGGTTCTCAAAAACTGAGGGAAATACTTACGCTACTTTACTGCATCACCCTTTCCTCTTCAAGGGAAAGCCAACGCAGTGCTCAAGAGGTAGCAAGAAGGATTTCTGGCGCCGTTGCCGGGGAGGCTTACACCAAGTCAAGTCAAGATTTGATCTCCCGTCAACGAGCCATTTCTGGTGCCGTTGCCGGGGAGTCTACGCACAAGTCAAGACATACCAAGTACCCATCACAAACTCTTATCCCTCGCATTACATTATTTGCCATTTGCCTCTCGTTTTCCTCTCCCCCACTTCACCCTTGCCGTTTTATTCCCCCTTCTTTTGTTCGTCTTTTCGTTTGCTTTGATGTCTTACTTGGCTTGTTTGCTCGTTTGGTTGGAATAGTTGTTTATTTATTGCTAAACAGAGAACCTAAGATCTATGGATCCTCATCCGCTTGCTAATCTTTTTAAGAGATCCAATTATGATTAACCAATTGCTAGTGAGTTTTGTGCACTAGATTATCTTTATGAGGTTTTGCTTGAAATTCGTGAATCTGAAAATTGTGATGAAATTTATGAAGAGATTCACGATAGCTCCTTGAATAAAAAGCATGATTGCAATGATTTTACTATAAATTTTCTTGATGTCAATTGTGATAATAATATGCAAAACCCTAAGCTTGGGGATGCTAGTTTTGCTATGTCTACTAGTTGTTGCAATGATCATGATTGGGGTGATTCTTCTTATGATCTTGAAAATTTATTTAAGGTCCATGATGAATATGAGATTGATAATAGTGTTTGCAATATTATTGAAAGTGGGTTTGGAAGAGTGTCAACTTTAGATCCCACATATTTGGAGAACATTCAATCTTATGAAATTTTTGATAAAAGTGGGTTTGGAGAGGTCATGACTTTAGTTAATGTTAATCCCACTATTTTGGAAGAGTGTCAAATTCACATGCATGTGGATCGTGTTGAAAATATTTTATGTGATAGCTATTTTGTTGAATTTTCTTATGATCCCACATGTAATTATTATGAGAGAGGAAAATATGGTTGTAGAAATTTTCATGTTACAAAATTACCTCTCGTTATGTTGAGATTGCAATTGTTTCGTTCCACTTCCTTGCATATGCTAGTCTTTGCTTGCTATGATAATTTGTTTGCTTATAAAATTCCTATGCATAGGAAGTATGTTAGACTTAGATGTGTTTATCACGTGTTCTATGATGCTCTCTTTGTGCTTTAATTCCTATCTTTTATGTGAGCATCATCGAAATCTCAATGCCCAGCTAAAAAGGCTTTAAAGAAAAGCGCTTGTTGGGAGACAACCCAATATATTTCCTTTCTGTTTTTGAATAAATAATCCATCTAGCTTCTGGTTAGATGTGTTTTTACGTTTTAATTAGTGTTTGTGCCAAGTGAAACCTATAGGATCTTCTTGGATGATAGTTATTTGATCTTGCTGAAAATTCCAGAAACTTTCTGTTCATGAAAACACTTGTTAAAAATCACCAGAACGTGATAAAATACTGATTCCAATTGAAGTAGATCAATAAACAAATTATCTAGGTCGCCCTATTCTGGTAGAAGTTTTGGAGTTCCAGAATTTTGCGTTAGTTACAGATTACTACAGACTGTTCTGTTTTTGACAGATTCTGTTTTTCGTGTGTTGTTTGCTTATTTTGATGAATCTATGGCAAGTAAAAGAGTTTATAAACCATAGAGAATTTGAAATACAGTAGGTTTAACACTAATATAAATAAAGAATGAGTTCATTACAGTACATTGAAGTGGTGTTTTGTTTTCTTCCGCTAATGGAGCTCACGAGATTTTCTGTTAAGTTTTGTGTTGTGAAGTTTTCAAGTTTTGGGTAAAGATTTGATGGATTATGGAACAAGGATTGGAAAGAGCCTAAGCTTGGGGATGCCCAAGGCACCCCAAGGTAAAATTCAAGGACAACCAAAAGCCTAAGCTTGGGGATGCCCCGGAAGGCATCCCCTCTTTCTTCTTCGTCTACCGGTAACTTTACTTGGAGCTATATTTTTATTCACCACATGATATGTGTTTTGCTTGGAGCGTCTTGTATGATTTGAGTCTTTGCTTTTTAGTTTACCACAATCATCCTTGCTGTACACACCTTTTGAGAGAGACACACATGATTCGGAATTTGTTAGAATACTCTATGTGCTTCACTTATATCTTTTGAGCTATATAGTTTTTGCTCTAGAACTTCACTTATATATTTTAGAGCACGGTGGTGGTTATATTTTATAGAAATTATTGATCTCTCATGCTTCACTTATATTATTTTGAGAGTCTTAAACAGCATGGTAAATTACTTTAATTATAAAATTAATCCTAATATGATAGGCATCCAAGATGAGCATAATAAAAACTTCCATATTGTGCATTGAATACTAGGAGAAGTTTGATACTTGATGATTGTTTTGAGATATGGAGATAGTGATATTAAAGTCATGCTAGTTGAGTAGTTGTGAATTTGAGAAATACTTGTGTTGAAGTTTGCAAGTCCCAAAGCATGCACGTATGGTAAACGTTGTGTGACAAATTTGAAACATGAGGTGTTCTTTGATTGTCATCCTTATGAATGGCGGTCGGGGACGAGCGATGGTCTTTTCCTACCAATCTATCCCCCTAGGAGCATGCGCGTAGTGCTTGGTTTTTGATGACTTGTAGATTTTTGCAATAAGTATGTGAGTTCTTTATGACTAATGTTGAGTCCATGGATTATACGCACTCTCAACCTTCCATCATTGCTAGCCTCTTCGGTACCGTGCATTTCCCTTTCTCACGTTGAGAGTTGGTGAAACTTCGTCGGTGCATCCAAACCCCGTGATATGATACACTCTATCACACATAAACCTCCTTATATCTTCCTCAAAACAGCCACCATACCTACCTATCATTGCATTTCCATAGCCATTCTGAGATATATTTCCATGCAACTTTCCACCATTCCGTTTATTATGACATGCTTCATCATTGTCATATTGCTTTGCATGATCATGTAGTTGACATCGTATTTGTGGCAAAGCCACCATGCATAATTTTTCATACATGTCACTCTTGATTCGTTGCATATCCCGGTACACCACCGGAGGCGTTCATATAGAGTCATATTTTGTTCTAGTATCGAGTTGTAATCATTGAGTTGTAAATAAATAGAAGTGTGATGATCATCATCCATAGAGCATTGTCCCAAAAAAGGCCAAATAAAAAAAGGGAGGCCAAAAAAAGGGAGAAAAAATAAAATAAAAGGGGCAATGCTACTATCCTTTTTCCACACTTGTGCTTCAAAGTAGCACCGTGATCTTTATGATAGAGAGTCTCTTGTTTTGTCACTTTCATATACTAGTGGGAATTTTTCATTATAGAACTTGGCTTGTATATTCCAACGATGGGCTTCCTCAAATGCCCAAGGTTTTCGTGAGCAAGCAAGTTGGATGCACACCCACTTAGTTTCTTTTGTTGAGCTTTCATACTTTTATAGCTCTAGTGCATCCGTTGCATGGCAATCCCTACTCCTTGCATTGACATCAATTGATGGGCATCTCCCTAGCCCGTTGATTAGCCGCGCCAATGTGAGACTTTCTCCTTTTTTGTCTTCTCCACACAACCCCCATCATTATATTCTATTCCACCCATAGTGCTATATCCATGGCTCACGCTCATGTATTGCGTGAAAGTTGAAAAAAGTTTGAGGTTACTAATGTATGAAACAATTGCTTGGCTTATCATCAGGGTTGTGTAAGATGAGAGCATTCTTGTGTGAAGAAAATGAAGCATGGCTAAACTATATGATTATTTAGGGATGAGCTTTCTTTCGCTATGTTATTTTGAGAAGACATAATTGCTTGATTAGTATGCTTGAAGTATTATTATTTTTATGTCAATATTAAACTTTTATCTTGAATCTTTTGGATCTGAACATTCATGCCACAATAAAGAAAATTACATTGAGAAATATGCTAAGAAGCATTCCACATCAAAAAATTCTGTTTTTATCATTACCTACTCGAGGACGAGCAGGAATTAAGCTTGGGGATGCTTGATACGTCTCCAACGTATCTATAATTTTTGATTGTTCCATGCTATTATATATTCTGTTTTGGATGATTAATGGGCTTTATTATACACTTCTATATTATTTTTGGGACTAACCTACTAACCGGAGGCCCAACCCAAATTGCTGTTTTTTTGCCTATTTCAGTGTTTTGCAGAAAAAGAATATCAAACGGAGTCCAAACGAAATTAAACCTTCGGGAACGTGATTTTTGGAACAAAAGTGATCCATAGGACTTGGAGTGGACGTCAAGCAATCAACGAGGAGGCCATGAGGCAGGTGCCGCGCCTAACCCCCTGGGTGCGCCCTCCACCCTCGTGGGCCCCTCGTGGCTCCACCGACCTACTACTTCCTCCTATATATACCTACGTACCCCCAAACCATCAGCAGAGGAGCCAAAACCCTATTTCCACCGCCGCAACCTTCTGTACCCATGAGATCCCATCTTGGGGCCTTTTCCGGTGCTCCGCCGGAGGAGGTATTGATCACAGAGGGCTTCTACATCAACACCATAGCCTCTCCGATGATGTGTGAGTAGTTTACCTCAGACCTTCGGGTCCATATTTATTAGCTAGATGGCTTCTTCTCTCTCTTTGGATCTCAGTACAAAGTTCTCCACGATTCTCGTGGAGATCTATTCGATGTAATCTTCTTTTGCGGTGTGTTTGTCGAGATCCGATGAATTGTGGGTTTATGATCAAGATTATCTACGAACAATATTTGAATCTTCTCTGAATTCTTTTATGTATGATTGGTTATCTTTGCAAGTCTCTTCGAATTATCAGTTTGGTTTGGCCTACTAGATTGATCTTTCTTGCAATGGGAGAAGTGCGTAGCTTTGGGTTCAATCTTGCGGTGCTCGATCCCAGTGACAGCAGGGGAAACGACACATATTGTATTGTTGCCATCGAGGATAAAAAGATGGGGTTTATATCATATTGCATGAGTTTATCCCTCTACATCATGTTATCTTGCTTAAAGCGTTACTCCGTTCTTATGAACTTAATACTCTAGATGCATGCTGGATATCGGTCGATGTGTGGAGTAATATTAATAGTAGTAGATGCAGCCAAGAGTCGGTCTACTTGTCATGGACGTGATGCCTATATACATGATCATACCTAGATATTCTCATAACTATGCTCAATTCTGTCAATTGCTCAACAGTAATTTGTTTACCCACTGTAATACTTATGCTATCTTGAGAGAAGCCACTAGTGAAACCTATGGCCCCCGGGTCTATTCTCTATCATATTAATCTACCCTTATTTCTATTACCGTTTATTTTGCTTTCTTTACTTTTAGTATTTATCATAAAAATACCAAAAAATATTATCTTATCATCTCTATCAGATCTCACTTTTGCAAGTGGCCGTGAAGGGATTGACAACCCCTTTATCGCGTTGGTTGCAAGGTTCTTATTTGTTTGTGTAGGTACGAGGGACTTGAGCGTGGTCTCCTACTGGATTGAAACCTTGGTTCTCAAAAATCGAGGGAAATACTTACGCTACTTTACTGCATCACCCTTTCCTCTTCAAGGGAAAACCAACGCAGTGCTCAAGAGGTAGCAAGAGCCGCCATGGAGATGTTGCCCGCAGCGCCGGCTTTGAGGTAGCCGCTCCATGGGGGTGCGGGATGGAGGACCGTCGGCGTCGGGAGGTCGAGTTAAGGAGAAGTTGTTATGCGATGAGTGTACAACCTCTTTGGTGGCGCCGAGTAGGCCTCGGCTTCGTCTAGGAGTTGGTGAGGATGCTGCGGTTCCGGTGGAGCGGGTTAAGGCGGCACTGTGGGGATGGAGCAGTCGCGATAGATGAGGCGATCGTTGGAGCTGCTCCTTGGAGGTGGAGGATGGGGCGGCTGAACTGGCGGGACGACGAGATGGATGACGGATCCTCCTCCGGGGAGGTGGATGAGGGACGTTGAGCTGTTGCGGTGGACGACATCATCGGGGAAGAGGCTTCAGCTAGGCAGCGGTGAGGTCGCGGACGGAGGAGGGTGGGGTTTCACGGCTGGAGCAGAGAGGTTATGGCGGCCTGGGATTTCGAATGGCGAAAAAGAGGCGATGGGAGGGGGAACCATGACCTAGGGACACGCTTGTCCAAAATGTAGGGTGTGTTACAAAAGTACCCCCACCGATTTGAACTAGCGGCCCTTTCGGCTCAGTGTTAGAAAGGGGATTTCGCGTGTCGGGATTTAGCAGCTGGAGGGAGTTTTCGCACGCGTTGTAATTTCGGGATAGCAAGGCGCGGGTTGTGAAGGCGCCAGTTTTGGGAGCACGATATCTGAATTTTCGGGATATAACAAGCCAACGGTTGAATTTTAGGGTCAAAGCTAATGTGTAACATTGTACTTGTACATACCAAATCAATTTGCACTTCCCTCAACAACAAAAAAACAAAAAAAATAAAACTATTCACACCACACAAAGAGAGAGTTGTGTCCCGTTTTACTATACAAATGCTATTCAAAGCTACTCCCTCCTTCCATCTATATAGGGCCTAATGCGTTTTTCAAGGCTAACTTTGACCAAATATTAGAGCAATAATATATGACATGCAACTTACACAAAGCACATCGTTAAATTCATATGTGAAAGGAGCTTTCAATGATATAATTTTCACATTGTGCATGTCATGTACTATTAATCTTTTCAGTAGTCAAAGGCGGTCTTAAAAAACGCATTAGGCCCTATATAGATGGAAGGAGGGAATATGAATCCATGTTATGTCCAATTAATTTTTTCGCTTGCTGTATAATGCATGTAACCTACTCATACCAACATTTTAGTGCATTCCAAATGTCTATACTACCGCTGCAATTCGAACTGGATTTGAATTCGTTTCTCTATTTCAATAAGAATCTACAATCATGATTGTTGCCAACTTCAACCATCATTCGTGTATTACCTTAACAACACACCACATGATTACTATAGAGATAGATATGAACTATGTGTAATATATGAACTCGAATTCAATTTTTTGAATACACTTGATGTTGATTCCAAATAATAGTACATTTGATGTACTAACTATATATTCATAATCTAAACCATGTTCCATACGTACACCGTGTTTATCACACAAAGTATAGTGCCCCGCCCCCTACATTATGACAAGTATTTAGCCCTGAGCTGCAAAAGCCACACATTAACCCAAATTATAATCAATGTTCTACATTATGATATCTTCTTCAAGTATCCGTATCCACCATTTTATAATGAATTATGATCTCTGTTCATCTTTAACACCTTCATGATCATCTTCTCTTTGTAGCTAGCTAGCGCTAATTTTCTATCGTCCATGCACACGCCCGCCCCCTCTCACCCTCCCTCAGCGTCCCCTACATCGCGCATGTTCGTTATTTCTCTTTAGGTCGTTCACCCGCGGTGTGTGTAGGCCCCCGGGCTCCTTCTTTCCGGCACACATCGGTCGATATATCTCTCTAGCCAAGTGTGCCTACCACAAACACATACTTCCCCTCTTCTCTTATCATCGTCCATGCCCCCTATGTCCAATACGGTTCCACGCAGGTGCACACTCCCGCCCCTCTTTTCATTGATCTCATACTCGTACACTCCTCCCCTTGACATGGTAGGCCTCTCGCACCACCTCCTAGCCGCACCCCTTGTCGGTGTCAAAACCGGCGGATCTCGGGTAGGGGGTCCCGAACTGTGCGTCTTAGGTCGATGTTAACAGGAGGCGGGGGACACGATGTTTACCCAGGTTCGGGCCCTCTCTATGGAGGTAATACCCTACTTCTTGCTTGATTGATCTTGATGAATATGATTATTACAAGAGTTGATCTACCACGAGATCGTAATGGCTAAAACCCTAGAAGTCTAGCCTGTATGATTATGATTGCCTCTACGAACTAAACCCTCCGGTTTATATAGACACCGAAGGGGACTAGGGTTGTACAAAGTCGGTTACAGAGAAAGGAATCTTCATATCCGAATGCCAAGCTTGCCATCCACGCCAAGGAGAGTCCCATCCGGACATGGGAGAGAGTCTTCTGTCTTGTATCTTCATGGCCCATCAGTCCGGCCCACGTTACATAATCCGGACACCCGAGGACCCCTTAATCCAGGACTCCCTCATTAGCCCCTGAACCAGGCTTCAATAACGAGGTGTCCGGCGCGTAGATTGTCTTCGGCATTGCAAGGTGGGTTCCTTCTCCGAATACTCCAAAACAGCCTTCAAACACAAAGAACGTGTCCGGCTCTGCAAAACAAGTACCACACACAACCGCAGAGAATATAATAGTTCACGAGTCCAATCTACTGACAACTTTTTGTAATGTGACACCACGTCACCACCCGGTCATTATTTCGAACCGTTTTCTAGCCTGCCGCTCCACATTTTGAGACGTGGTTTCATTGGCACGTCTTGTCAAAGCAGAGATCGTGTCCCCTTATTACGGGATTCTCATCAATACGGACGTGGGTAGTTCAACCGTGCCGTCTGCACGGCCCTTGGGAAACAGGCGAGTTTTAAGGCGAGTGGGGAGGCGCTTTGGTATTCGCTGCCCTTATAAGGAGATAAGGATTCACCCCCTTTCACCCATGCCTTCTCTCTCTGCCCACCCATTCTGCAGCGCCCAAGTCCTCATCTCTTCTGCCTCAAGAAAGCACTCCGATATGTCCGGATCTGGAGCGCAGGGCAAATGGATGGTCTCCTCTGTCAAGGAGAAGGACATCACCAAGCTCCGGGAGGCCGGATATTTGGCCAAGGAAGTCGCCCACCGGCTTCCAACCAAGGGACAGATCATCCCTACCCCGGAGCCCCATGAGAGGGTAGTGTTCATCCCCTACTTCGTCCGCGGTCTGGGATTTCCACTCCACCCATTCATCCGCGGACTCATGTTCTACTACGGGCTGGATTTCCACGATCTGGCCCACAACTCCTTCCTCAACATCTCGACATTTATTGTCGTGTGTGAGGCCTTCCTCCGCATCTCACCCCACTTCGGATTGTGGCGGAAGATCTTCAATGTGAAGCCGAAGGTGGTGGACGGCCAACACGCAGAGTGCGGAGGCGCCATGGTGATCAAGATGCCCAATGTCATATGGCCCAAAGGTACTTTTGTGGAGACCGTCAAAGGGTGGCAGCAACTGTGGCTCTATATCACAGAGCCCCATGACGCCACCCGGGCCGCGGCTCCCGAATTCAAGTTCCGTGCCCCAATGCGGCTCACCTCCTGGTTAGAGAAGGGCCTGAATTGGGCTTCGTCGGACGAGCTGACAGCGCTGCAGATGCGCATCCAGAGCATGGTGGACAAGAACATCAAACTCGTCAACGTGATCCAGGTGATGCTAGTTCGCCGGATCCTTCCATGCCAGAGCCGGGCTTGCCATCTATGGGAGTTCGATCCGGCCGAGCACCAGACCTTGCAACGGTTCTTCGGAACTACGCACGAAGATATCTGGAAGGTGCTCTTCAAGGCCAACGAGACGTGGCCGAAGACGACCGACGACCGTGGGCACGGCCTGGCCCATCCCACCAGTCCGGTAAGTCTTTCGCATTTCAAGGTGTATCCTTTACTTGCTTTTTCAGGGAAGGTGCCTAAGCCTCCCTATTTATTTTTTCAGGGCTGGACAAAGAAGGCGGAGCGGATTCAGTGTCCGGCTCCGCTGCCCGAGGAACCAGCCATCCCGCTTCTGACGAAGATGCTGGTTCCGGCGCCCTACCAGGCGCCGGAGAAGAAGGCCAAGAAAAAGGCCAAGGAGACCAGAAGTGGTCTCCGCCGCAAGGGCGCTTCGGACGTGACGTCCGAAGACGCCGAGACTCACTCCTCCGCCGCCGAGGATGATGATGAGGAGGAGGAAAGCAACTCTCCCCCGGAGGGGGGAAGGAAGAAGAGGGCGGCCTCCACAAATCTGGAGGCAGAGGCGTCCAAGAAGGGGAAGGTCTCCCTCGCGGATAACTCCGCGTGGGACATCGATAGCAGCCCAGAGCGGCGCCCCCGAGATAAGCCCCTGGCCGAATCGTGAGTACTCAAAGACCCTGACGCATTCATATATCAGCCTCTTTACTTCATAGTTTTAACATGTTGAATCATGCACTTGCAGTCCGGCTCATTCCGACCTCGAGTGATCCTCATCTTCGGGGAATTCGCTGGACCCGAAGGTGATGGACAGCGGGTCCCTTCCGGCGGCCTCCTCTCCCAGGGCCACGGATGACACCGAGGTGTTGTCCCGAAGGATCCCAGGCCAGGGAGAGACGCAGGAGGCCATCAGGGCGGCGCCAGAGGGTGAAACCTCGGCCGCCGGACACATGGGGGAGCAAATCCCCATGGAGACTGGCGATGGGGCCATATCCAATTCGGCCCCCAGCCGAATACGGTCCCGGAGACCTATACGGCTCCGGAATCCGGCAAGCAGCCTCCTTCGAAAGAAGGAGGTGTGCCCATTCCGCCGGTGACCTCTGTCCAACCAGAGGCACCGGATACTCTACTGGAAGCGCTGCGAAGTGCTTCCATTGTTGAGGAACACCGTACCCGATTCAGTCCGCGAAGAGCGGACTGACCGAAGCCTGCACAAGCCTTCTAACAGGCTTTGAGGTAAGCAACGCAATTATGTGAAAAGAATGTCACAGTATAGATAGTAGCCCCTGAGACTCTGTCCAGTGTTCGGAAAAAGCCGGACAGAGGATCAAATAATTTTCGCAAGAGACTAACTATACATGTCTATGTGAATAAGCAGGCGTCGTTGCTGGCTGCGACTTCCCACGCTGCCGAAGTCTCCGGACTAAAGCAGAGTCTGGAGCGGACCGAGGAAGAGCTCGGCCGTGTAAAAAAGCAGCTAGAGGACAAGCAAGGTATGCAATGGCCTATTCAAATCTAGAAAGATATGAATTGTTTCATGTTGATCACAGTATCATGATATGTCATAGGAGCTGCGACCGAGGTGGAGACCCTCAAGGCTGCGCTGGCAAAAGCCCAGGAGAGAGTGGCGGAAGAACAATTCGTCCATGAAAAGCACGAGGCCAGGGTCGGGGAGATCCAACAAGAACTCCAGGACGCCGTGAGGAAATACGAGTCCTTTGAGCGCAAGATTGCGGATCAAGAGTCCGAGCTTGCAAAGGCCCACCAAAGCGCACAAGAGGCCCGGGTTGAAGCCCAGGGCGCCCTCCAGGAAATCCAAGAGGCCAAGAAAATCGCGGCGGGTAAGGCTTTTATTATGCAAAGCAAGTATGTGAAGAAGAGGTGTCTCTTACTAACCCGGATTTGGAGTTCTCCAGGGGCGTTTGCGGATCTGCCGCGCAGTGTTTCTGACGCTGCAGAATTCTTCCGAGCTGAAGAGGGGAGCTCAATGGAGTAGCTGTTCTGATCGCAATACCTTGCGCCAGAACATCCGGTGCCCTTTAGCGACCAGCTAAAACAACTGGTCGAACTGCATAGGGTGGCCGGACTGGCCCTGAAGGACTTGACAATCCGGTTGTGGCCTGCCGAAGCCATACCCAGCAGCTACTACGGGCTCGTGAAGCGGCTGGTCAATGCCTGCCCCCGGCTTGATGCCATCAAGCGGTCGGTCTGTATCGAAGGTGTGCGGATGGCCTTCGCCCGTGTCAAGGTGCAGTGGGCGAAGATGAATGCCGTCAAGCTCGCGACCGAGGGACCGCCCGAGGCTAAGGAGCACCGCACGCCCGAGCGATATTTTGACGATGTCCTGGAGGGATCCCGCATCATAGTGGAGCAATGTGCTAAGGACATTATTTTTGAATGAATACATTCATGTTTATCCTGTCCTGTAGTATGAAACAGAGCTGATATGTAATATAATGCTTGTTTATTTTTTTGAAATTTTACCTCCTGTGCGGTCGTTTTTATTAAATCTGAGAGTTGGCCAATCGTCGGTTTCAGCCCCCACGTAGGTAGTACGGGGGTGTTCGGGATGGAATCTAAACACTCTTGATCCAAAGGTTTGGTCCTTGAAGGAGGTGTTTAGCGCAACGAACCAGGCAATCGAACTATGTGGCTTTATCACCCTCACTTAGCCATAGGAGTTTGACAATAGAAATTTAGGCGCAGCCCCTAGTATTCGTGAGTCCGAACTAGGGTGCTGTAAACACCTGATCGGGTAAAGACCGATTCGTCGCATAATGCGGAAAAAATCGCAAAAGATTTGTAACCTCCGAACAGCTGACCGGCTCACGCCGCATCATGACAGTCAGTTTTCGGCTTTCTCTACTGAGGTGCTCATCCGGATAAACCAGGACACAATCGCAGTAGTTCTCCCTTTACTACCCTAGCCGATATAGCGGAACGTAAGGTAGTAAGCACAGGAGCCGGGCAACCCAACTATTGACCAAAGACATGATTCGGAGCCAATGCATATAATGCTAAATTCGGGGTGCCGAACTATACTGTAAAAAGTGTTCGGACTTTGCTGCCGTAGTATGGGGCGCAATGAAGCCCCTGGCGAATTAAAGCGTACCAAAGTGTACGGGTGCAATTGATAAGATTATCAAGAAAAAATGAAGTAGTAAGCTAGTGCCGCAGAAGTTGGGCCGCAAACTGTTTCCATTATAGTTTGATTAATACGTCAAAGCGTATTTGTACAAGTAGTGCGATAAGCAACAGGGCTATTTAACATGCCACGACCAAGGGAGAGCTGCGTGCGGGTCCTGAAAACAGGTAGAGTGATCGTCAAAAAGACCACCTAGAGGTTCCCTTATACGTCAATGCTTCTTGCCGTCTTGGTGTACCTATCCTTCGAAAGGACCGATGATCAGGCCATCAGGAAAGGCCTGTGGAAAAGAAACCTGAAAAGGATGAAAAAGAAAATGTGAAAGTATGTGTGTCCACGGGAGGTCGAGCCATATTATGGACCACAATCTAGTTATGCCTCCGTCTATGACCATGGTATTTTGAGTGCGTAGTTATGTACGCGTGGTACGAACACCGCCGTTTGGTCGGGACTGGGACGGAGGCCAAATTGCTAGTCGAGCTCTTGGTGAGCTGGACTGTCCTCCTGCAGAGTAGTCCGGACTCGTTTGACAGTGTCCGGGAGCTTGGCCGCCAAATTAAGTTTCTTCTTGAAAAGGCCACTCTGTACTTCTGCTGCTAGGGCAGCGGTGTGCTCCTCGGTACGGAGGGAGCGCTCCGTGTTTCCGTTAACTGTTATGACACCGCGTGGTCCGGGCATCTTGAGCTTGAGATAAGCATAGTGTGGCACCGCATTGAATCGAGCAAATGCGGTTCGTCCGAGCAGTGCGTGATAGCCGCTGCGGAAGGGGACGATATCGAAGATCAACTCTTTGCTTTAGAAGTTGTCCGGGGATCCAAAGACAACCTCCAGTGTGATTGAGACCGTACAGCGGGCCTCTACAGCTGGTATGACTCCTTTAAATGTAGTTTTTGTGGGCTTGATCCTTGAGGGATCGATGTCCATTTTGCGTACTGTATCCTGATAGAGCAGGTTCAGGCTGCTGCAACCATCCATGAGGACTCGCGTGAGGTGGAATCCATCGATGATTGGGTCGAGGACCAGTGCGGCTGAACCGCCATGACGAATACTGGTCGGATGATTCCTGCGATCAAAGGTGATCGGACAGGATGACCATGGGTTGAATTTTGGGGCGACTGGATCTATCGCATAGACATCCCTGAGCGCGCGTTCTCACTTTGCGACCCCTTCTCCTTATCCTCGGCATTTAACTTCCCGGCCTGTTTAAAGACCCAACAACTCTGGTGGGTATGATTGGCTAGTTTATCAGGGGTGCCGTGGATCTGACATGGACGATCGAGTATGCGGTCCAAGCTGGAAGAGCTCGGATTGTTCCTTTTGTATGGCTACTTCCGCTGACCGGACTTGGAGCCACTGAATCCGGCGTTGACTATCGTGTCATCCGTATTGTCACCATTGTTTCGATGCTTATGCCTGTTGCGCCTGGGCTTGCCGTTGCTATTCTTGGCTTCAGAGGTGCCAGGTTCACTTGCATTATTATTGCTACGGTCTAGCCAACTATCTTCGCCTGCGCAAAAGCGGGTCATGAGTGCCGTGAGGGCTGCCATGGACTTCAGCTTTTCCTGGCCGAGGTGTCGGGCGAGCCATTCGTCGCAGATGCTATGCTTAAAGGCCGCTAGGGCTTCGGCATCCGGACAGTCGACGATCTGGTTCTTTTTAGTTAAGAACCTGGTCCAGAATTTCCTGGCTGGCTCTCCGGGCTGTTGGACTATGTGACTTAAGTCATCTGCATCCGGAGGTCGGACGTATGTACCTTGGAAGTTGTCGCGGAAGGCGTCTTCCAGGTCCTCCCAGCTACCAATGGAGTTTTCGGGTAGGCTGTTCAACTAGTGCCGAGATGATCCCTTGAGTTTTAGTGGGAGGTATTTGATGGCATGAAGATCATCACCGCGGGCCATATGAATATGAAGAATAAAATCCTCAATCCACACCGCGGGGTCTGTTATCCCATCATATGACTCGATATTCACGGGTTTAAACCCTTCTGGGAATTCGTGCTCCATTACTTCATCGGTGAAGCAGAGGGGGTGTGCGGCGCCTCTATATCGGGCCAAGTCGCGACGTAGCTCTTATGGAGTCTGTCTGCGGTTTTCGGCCCGGGCGTGATTATGCTTATCGCGTCCGGCTAGATAGTCGTGGTCGCGCATCGGGGCGCGCCCCCGCGATTCGTAGATCGATCTAGTCTGACCTGCTCTATTGTCCAGGTCCTGCCGTAGGTACTATGTATACCCCCGAGCTGTTGTGTCTCTACCTTTACGGCGAGGCGGTATGGGCTGGTGTTCGGCTTGAGTTGCCGCTTTATCCCGGCCACGTGGTGGTCGGTCAGCTCCGTTACACGCTGACGGTACGAGGACCAGTGCCTCATCGTCGAACTGAGGTAGAAGTTCACGCTTCGGGTAACTTTTGGTTGGGCGCTTGAGGCCGTATTCCTCGGTTGCCTGGACGTTAGTCCGTCTGTCATTGAGCAGATCTTTGATCAGCTTGAAGCTGCTGCTGCTTCTTTATCAGGCTCCTTGCCGTGGCGATTAGTCGACGCTTAAAGCGCTCCTGCTCGAGAGGTTCCTCTGGCACGATAAAATCCTCGTTGCCGAGGCTCACCTCGTCCTCGGAGAGCGGAATATAATTACTGTCACCCGAGTCTTCGTTTACGGCCTATTCGTCAGGGCTGACTTGCCCATCTTCCTGTTCGTCCTGTTCGAAAGTTGGCTCGACGGGGTCTTCTTTGTCTTCGGCATCATCCGGAGTATTGTTTTCTCATGTGCCGGTATCGTTATCTTTCCCACGGCGTGATTTATCCCAGATGTATCTCAGGAGGTTTATCCTCGACTGGATCTTCTTTGTCATCGTCGTTACCCGCTTTGGGTGTATCCACCATGTATAAGTCATACGAAGAGGTGGCCGTCCATAGTCCGGTGAACGGCGGATTTTCGGCCTGCTCCTCTCCGGCATCGTCGTCCATACCGTCGATGTCTTCGGAGCCATAGTCGAGGCTGTCAGTTAAATCCTCGACAGTGGCTATAAAGTTGGTGGTGGGTGGGACGTAAATTCCCCGCTCTCAGCCCCTAGTCCGGGCTGGGCGTAGTTCGGACATTGCTCCTCTGCAACGACGAGGGATCGCATCAAGTCCAGAGCCTCGCTTAAAGGTGAGGTTTGGCCAGGGAGAAGAAACTCCGTGGAGTACGGCGGGAAGGAAACTCCTCGACCGAGCTCACACGGTGCAGACTCCGAGGGTTCAGAGCCGGTGTCCGGAGAGGAGTCCGGCTTAATGATGGTTGCCAGCGACGCTACCCCCTCCGGCTCTCCCGTGCTGGGCTCACTGGCTGCAGACAGTCCGGCGGGCTCGATAATCCCGTCTTCGGACCCGGCGATGTGCTCTGGATCCAAGGCCAGAGCGGAGGTTGGGGTCGCGAACCCTTGGAAGATCAAGTCTCCTCGGATATCAGCGACACAGTTCAGATTACCAAAACTAATCTGGTGACCTGGGGCGTAGCTGTCGATCTGGTCTAGATGGCCAAGCGAGTTGGCCTGCAGTGCGAAGCCGCCGAATACGAAAATCTGGCCGGGGAGAAAGGCCTCCTCCAGGGCCACGTTGTTGTAGATGATGGATGGAGCCATCGAACCTCCTGGTGACGACACAACAGAATTCTCAATGAAAGCACCAATGTAGGTGTCAAAACCGGCGGATCTCGGGTAGGGGGTCCCGAACTGTGCGTCTTAGGTCGATGGTAACAGGAGGCGGGGGACACAATGTTTACCTAGGTTTGGGCCCTCTCTATGGAGGTAATACCCTACTTCCTGCTTGATTGATCTTGATGAATATGAGTATTACAAGAGTTGATCTACCATGAGATCGTAATGGCTAAAACCCTAGAAGTCTAGCATGTATGATTATGATTGCCTCTACGAACTAAACCCTCCAGTTCATATAGACACCGGAGCGGACTAGGGTTGTACAAAGTCGGTTACAGAGAAAGGAATCTTCATATCCGAACGCAAGCTTGCCATCCACGCCAAGGAGAGTCCCATCCGGACACGGGAGAGAGTCTTCTATCTTGTATATTCATGGCCCATCAGTCCAGCCCACGTTACATAATCCGGACGCCCGAGGACCCCTTAATCCAGGACTCCCTCACCCCTCTCCCCTTGTCTGTCTCTCCGGACCTTATTTGCTTCTAACACATGCATGCATGTATATGAAGGAAATATGCCCTAGAGGCAATAATAAAGTTATTATTTATTTCCTTATTTCATGATAAATTTTTATTATTCATGCTAGCATTGTATTAACCGGAAACATAATACATGTGTGAATACATAGACAAACAGAGTGTCACTAGTATGCCTCTACTTGACTAGCTCGTTGGTCAAAGATGGTTATGTTTCCTAACCATAGACATGAGTTTTCATTTGATTAGCGAGATCACATCATTAGGAGAATGATGTGATTGACTTGACCCATTCCATTAGCTTAGCACTTGATCGTTTAGTATGTTGCTATTGCTTTCTTCATGACTTATACATGTTCCTATGACTATGAGATTATGCAACTCCCGTTTACCAGAGGAACACTTTGTGTGCTACCAAACATCACAACGTAACTGGGTGATTATAAAGGTGCTCTACAGGTGTCTCCGAAGGTACTTGTTGAGTTGGCGTATTTCGAGATTAGGATTTGTCACTCCGATCGTCGGAGAGGTATCTCTGGGCCCACTCGGTAATACACATCACTATAAGCCTTGCAAGCATTGTAACTAATGAGTTAGTTGCGGGATGATGTATTACGGAAGGAGTAAAGAGACTTGCCGGTAACAAGACTGAACTAGGTATTGAGATACCGACGATCAAATCTCGGGCAAGTAACATACCGATGACAAAGGGAACAACGTATGTTGTTATGCGGTTTGACCGATAAAGATCTTCGTAGAATATGTAGGAGCCAATATGAGCATCCAGATTCCGCTATTGGTTATTGACCAGAGACGTGTCTCGGTCATGTCTACATAGTTCTCGAACCCGTAGGGTCCGCACGCATAACGTTCGGTGACGATTTGTATTATGAGTTTATGTGTTTTGATGTACCGAAGGTAGTTCGGAGTCCCGGATGAGATCGGAGACATGACGAGGAGTCTCAAAATGGTCGAGACGTAAAGATCGATATATTGGACGACTATATTCGGACATCGGAAAGGTTCCGAGTGATTCGGGTATTTTCCGGAGTACCGGAGAGTTACGGGAATTCGTCGGGGAGTATATGGGCCTTATTGGGCTTTAGGGGAAAGAGAGAGGGAAGGCTGCGCGCCTCCCAATGCTTAGTCCGAATTGGACTAGGGGGAGGGGCGGCGCCCCCTCCTTCCTTCTCTTCTCTTTTCCCTTTCCTTTTCTCCTACTCCTACTACTTGGAAGGGCTCCTAGTTCTACTAGGAAAAGGGGAATCCTACTCCCGGTGGGAGTAGGACTCCCCTAGGGCACACCATAGAGAGGGCCGGCCCTCCCCCTCCTCCACTCCTTTATAACGGGGAGGGGGGCACCCCTTGGAGACACAACAATTGATCATTGATCTCTTAGCCGTGTGAGGTGCCCCCCTCCACCATATTCCACCTCGGTAATATCGTAGCGGTGCTTAGGCGAAGCCCTGCGTCGGTAGCATCATCAACACCGTCATCACACCGTCGTGCTGACGGAACTCTCCCACAAAGCTCTGCTGGATCGGAGTAGGGGGAGGTGGAGGGCGGCAGGCCCTCGCACACTCCTCCTACTTCCACCATCTTCTTCGCTCGCCGTTTCTTGCAACAGCGCCTCGCCGCCGCGCTCTTCCACCGCACGTTCCTCCGCCGCCGCGCTAGTTTTTGCCATGCCTCCCGCCATGGAGCAGTACGGCGGGGATTGGGACGGCTCCATCGTGCACGAAGAACACGTCGATTTCCTCCGCAATACTCGGCGGCTGCCGGTCGCGGACAAGGTGGAGGTCCGCCTTGCGCCGGCGAGGGAAATTACGCCGGAGCCGCGGGAGGGCGAGCGGGTGGTCTTTCGCTCGCACTTCTTGCGTGGCATCGGCCTGCTAGCGAGCGCCTTCTTCCGCTCCTGGCTCGACTTCTATCAGCTCCAGCCGCACCATCTCACCCCAAACGCGGTGGTGCTGCTGTCCGCCTTCGTCACCCTGTGCGAGGGCTACCTTGGCGTCCTCCCCACCCTTGAGCTCTGGGGGGAGTTCTTCCAGTCGAAGCTCGGCACGCGCATGCGGGGCGTGCCGGCTCAGACTGGCGCCTTCATCGCGTCACGGAGATCGGTCGCCGACAACCCCTTCCCCGTCATCACGCTGATCCAATCGGTGAAGAAGTGGCAAAAATCGTACTTCTATGTGCGGAACATCGCCCCGCGGGGCGACTACATCAACCTGCCGGCTTACGTAGCCGGCCCACCGGAGGGCAGGCGGCCCCAGTGGTCCTTCCGGGCCGTGACTCTGACGCCGGCCGGGTCCGCCGCCGTCGCCCGAGTGCGGGAGCTGACCAAGGCAGAGGGCTTGACGGGGCCCGACCTTCTAGCCGCGTTCGTCACGCGCCGGGTTCTTCCGCTCCAGAGCCGGCCTCATCTGATCTGTCAGATGAGCGGCCAGCTCGATCCGAGCCGAATGTGTACCAAGGAGATGCCGCGCGAGGAGGTCGCCTATATGGTGAGCTACCTTGCGAACTGCAAACTCACCGAAGAGTGGCAGTTCGGCAAGGAACCGTATAGCCAAGCCAATCCGCCGCCTACGGTATGTTCTCCTTGTCTCTTTCTCTCTCTCTTCACTTTGTTGCCGAGCTCCTCTTAGCCGATTCTAACTTAGTCGGTTTGCTTTTCGACAGAGCCCTCTGCTTCGGCCGGCCGGCGGGTCAGACTCAGAGCGCCGATTCGTCCCCGACCGGACCGAACACGATCTGGAGGACCCCGACCTGGGGGCGGCCGGTATGGACGACGACGTCGAGCCGGGTGGTGGCCAAGCCGGCGGCGAAGCAGGCGGCTCCGGGCTCGGAGTTACCTTTGACGACTGGCCGGACGACGATGAGGCCGAAGTTGTCCCGCGCCGCCAGCCGGCATCTGGATGCGGTGCGGGTTCCTCCGCCGCGCTGCCTTCTCGGGGTGGAGGTCAAAAACGCCGCACCGCCCAGGGTTTGTTCGGCAGCCGAACGAAGAAGCCCAGAGGTGGGGCGGCAGCCACCAGGCGGGAGGAGGCGGCCACAAAGGCGGCTCGCTTCCGCAAGACGGTGAAGCAACCGCAGACCGTGTCGGCGTAAGTTCACTTTCTTTCGTATACTCTTTTTTCTTTCTTTTCTCTGGTGGTTCCTGAACCCTTGTCTTTTTCTTCAACGATCAGAGCTCCGTTGTCGCTTGAGCGGGCGGCTGCCGCCTCCGTCGTTGAGTCGCCGAGGGGCTCTGGGAGCGCCATCCGTCACGTGGACCCCCGTGCCGACCTTCACGAGGCGACAGAAAGGAACAGCGCGGGAGGCGCGGGCGGAGCGAGAGGCACGGGAGGCGGAGGCACGGAGGGCGGCTGCCGCCCAGGCGGCACGGGAGGAGGAGGCGGCGAAGGCACTCGCCGATGTCGCAGCCAGGGCCCAAGCAGAGGCTGCGGCCACGGCGGCGGCGGGAGAGGTTTTGATGGTCACCCTGCTGCGCGTCATGGCGCCTGGGGACATGGAGCCCTCGCCAGAGGGAGCCAGCGGCGACCAGCCAGGGCTGGGGGGAAGCGACGACGTCATCATCCTGGAGAGGGCGCCGGTGCCGACCCCGCCAACTGGGGCGGCTCAAGGCGGCCGGCCTGATCCGCCGCCTCCACAGTCGGCGGGGGGCGAGCCGGCCGCGAGGGCTGAGATGGCGGTCCGGATTCCGTCGAGCCGGCGCGCGGGGAAGGCCGCGTCGGAGCCACAGAAGGCCGCGTCGGAGCTGCAGCCGGCCGTGGGCTCCAGCTCGTCGGCCTGGGATGCGGAGGCGGCCAGCGCTACCTCGGGGTGGACGCCAGGCGGAGGGACGGCCGTGGTGAACGTGGCTGCATAAGACGTCCGGACCCGGCTCCAGGGCCAAGCTGCGGCGCTGAGGCAGTTCACCGACGAGTTCCTCGCGACGCGGGCGGCCATCCGGGTTAGTATTCCCATCTTGCTTCTTTTGGATCTTGATTTCTTCCGTGGGGGCGCGTCAGCGCACCCACTGGGTGTAGTCCCCGAGTTCCGAGTCGGCTGCTGAGCAGGCGGCTTGGAACTTCTTGGTGGATTTGCCTTTGCTATTTTTATTCTTACTTCGGTCTTCTGTCCATCTTGCAGGACTACCACAACCTTCGAGCGGCCGCCTTCAACTCCCAGGCTCGGGAGCTGACTCAGAAGACCGCCGACCTTACTGAGAGCCGAGGTATGTGCTTTGTTCTTTATCTCATGTGGGGGCGCGTCAGCGCACCCACTGGGTGTAGTCCCCGAGATTCGGGCCGACTGCTGAGCAGTCGGGTCGGATCTTCCTTGACGACTTCTTACTGTTCTTCTTTTCCTGCCGTCTCTGCAGCGGCCAACGCCAGTCTGAGGGCACAACTGGGAGAGTCTCATACTGCCCTTCGCGCCAAGGATGCCGAGCTCGCCGCCTTGGTGCAGGAACGCGACCGCCTGGCCAAGAAGTTGGCCGACCAGGAGGAAAGCCACAAGGCGGCACTGAAAGCGGTGCAGGACCGCGAAGCTGCCCTTCAGGCCGAGTACGAGACGGAGGCGGCTGGCTGGGCCGAGGCCAGGTAGACTTTGATCTCTGGCTATGGCCAGATCGAAGATCTGGTTGACGGTAAGCCGCCTACTTCTTCGTCCTTTCTTGCCATCTGCCACTTTGGCTCTTTTTCTGATTTGGTGCTCTTTTCTCCCTTCCTTCTTCTTGCTTGCGCAGAATATTTCCCTGGCTATTCTACTGCTGCCAACCAGACCATCGAGGCCCGCCACCAGGCGCGAAGGCAGGCTGGCTTTGAAATCTCGCCAACCGTCGGCCGCTCGCTGGAGGAACAGCTTCTGGCGATCCAGGCCCGCATCCAGCCGGCTCACCGACTGCTCCGCCGGCTTCAGCGAGCCGGGGCGCAAGTCTTGGCCGCCCTCTGGCCCGGCCAAGTGGTTCCTCGCACCCCCAGTCGGACTGCCGACTGGCTGGAGATGGCAGTCGGCCGCTTCGAAGCTTGGAAGGCCTCGGCGGCTCGCCCCGGTGCCAGGCGGGCGCTGGAGTTCGTCAAGGCCTAGTATCCCGGCCTGAGCCTGGACCAGCTGGCTACCTGGCGGCAGCAAGCCGACACGGAGCTGGAGCCGGCGCGGCCGGCCATCATCCGGCGGGCTTCAGCAATCGCCGACTACACCGACACCAGCATCTTCGCCCCCGAGATGGACGACAACGGTGTCGCCCAGCCGGAGGAGTGGTTCGGTCTGAACCCGGCGGACGGCGAAGACTCGGCGGAGGAGATCGACTCCAGCGACGAGGGTGAAGAAGAGGAGGAGGAGGGTGAAGACGCCGAGCCGGCTGGTGGAGCAGCCGGCCAGCCTCAGCCTGACCGCACCTCCAGCACTACGTCGCGCGCGAGTGCGTCGCCTGCCGTAGGTGGTGATCAGGCCGAGACCCGCTAAGCGGCCACTCCTTCAGCCGGCGAGGCCGCCTTCACCGACCAGCTTGGCCTCCGCGCAGCGCCTTAGTTTGCCATCTTTTGTTTTCCTGTCTTGTTACTTTTTGGAACAATGTTTGGTTAAGTCTGCCCAATTCCACCCATTGGGTGTATTCGAACTTATGTCTGTTGCCAGCCTGTTGGGGGCTTTATGTGTATATATAACTTATGCATGCATTTGGCCTTTCCTTGTACTTTGCTTTTTTGTCCTTCCGCTGTTTCCTTTGCCGCCCTCCCTTGGTTGCCGCCTCCCCAGTCCAACAGTTGCTCTGCAATCTGAAGCTGGAGGAGTGCTTGGCCGATTGGGGGGGAAGTACTTTAGCTTTGCTGGACTAAAGCTAAGTTTTTAGGAAGCCAGCCGGCCGGCTGTTTTGACAGCCGGCAGGCATGTTTGGAGGCTGTCTCTTTGCTATATAGGTTCGTTGTTCCTTAGCCATTTTTCGTGTGGGCATCCTTTCTGCCTTGCCTCTTGCTAGTCGGACAGTCGTTTCTTCGAGCTGCGACTTTCAACAAGAGGGGACTCGGGAGCCGGCACACTACTTTGCTGACTTCAGGTAGAACTTTCAATATAGCTCGAGGCGGCCAGTCCCCGGGCCGACTAGTCGAACCCGGTGCCAGACAAGAATTCAAATGTAATAATACATTCATGGAGATGACACTTGTCATTCATAGATAAACAAAGGCAGTCCCCGAGTACTGTTCGGGGGGCCTGTTGGTTTGTACTTAATACAAAAGGGGAGCGTGATACATACTGCTTTTTCAACTGTAAAATCGTCTTAGGAGGTTTGCGTTCCATGGTCGCTCCGACTCCTTGCCGGAGTCGTCTCTCTTGCGTGCTCTTGGTTTTTGCGCGTCGATCAAGTAGTAGGAGTCGTTGCCGAGTGCCTTGCTGACGACGAAGGGGCCTTCCCAAGGGGCCCAGAGCTTGTGCTGGCCGGCTGTTCGCTGGATCAGCCGGAGCACAAGGTCCCCTCTTGGAGGGATCTTGGCTTGACCTTGCGGTTGTAGTAGCGACGCAGCCCTTGCTGGTAGATGGTGGACCGGCTGAGTGCTAACAGCCGGCCTTCTTCCAGTAGGTCGATGCCGTCCTCTCGTGCTTCCTTGGCCTCCTCCTCCGTGTACATGGTGATCCGAGGCGAGTCGAACTCGATGTCTGTTGGGATGACGGCCTCGGCACCGTACACAAGGAAGAATGGAGTGAAGCCGGTTGACTTGTTGGGTGTAGTGCGCAGACTCCAAAGGACAGCCGGCAGCTCATCGAGCCAGTAGCCGGCCGATCGTTCCAGTGGTACAACCAGTCGGGGCTTGATGCCGGTGAGGATGAGTCCATTTGCTCGCTCGACCTGGCCGTTTGACCGCGGGTGGGCAACGGGCGCTAAGTCCAGTCGGATGCCCTGCGTCGCGCGGAAACGTGCCAGTGCTCCTTTGGCGAAGTTCGTGCCGTTGTCGGTGATGATGATGTGCGGCACGCCGTACCGAGTAGTGATGTCGGTGATGAATGTCACGGCAGTCGGCCCGTTCAGCTTCTTAATCGGCTTTGCTTCGATCCACTTTGTGAACTTGTCCACAGCGACCAGTAGATGTGTCAAGCCGCCGCGGGCTGTCTTGAAAGGGCCCACCATGTCCAGTCCCCAGACGGCAAAAGGCCAGGTGAGGGGAATGGTCTTGAGTGCAGAAGCCGGCAGATGTTGCTTGGAGCTAAAAACTTGGCATCCTCTGCAGCTCTTGACTATATCTTTAGCATCCTCCAAGGCAGTCGGCCAGAAGAAACCATGGCGGAAAGCCTTGGCCACAAGTGATCTTGAGGCTGCGTGGTGGCCGCATTCGCCTTGGTGGATGTCTTTGAGGATTGCCACTCCTTTTTCTGGCTCGACACAACGCTGGAAGACTCCAGTGACGCTGCGCTTCACAAGCTCTCTGTTGATTATTGTATATGCTGCGGCTCGTCGTTGCACTAGTCTTGCTGAGATCTCATCAGCCGGCAGCTCTCTGCTGACTAGGACCTTGAGGATGGGCTGGGCCCATGAGGGAGCTGTGACTTCTTCTTCTGTTAAGGTAGCCACCATGACTCGGGTGGGTAGGTTGGGTGAGTCGGCCACTGCTTCTTGTGTCGTTGCAGTCCCCGGGCTGACTGCTGCAGTCCCCGGGCCGGGTTCTGAAGTCCCCGGGCCGGGTGCAACTACGGCAGTCCCCGGGCCGGGTGCAACTACGGCAGTCCCCGGGCCAGTTGTCGAAGTCCCCGTGCCGCCTGCGGGATTTCTCCAGTCGGATCCGGCTGTATCTGGCGCAGGCGGTACGAAGATGGAATCCGACTCTGGAGACGGCTTGATGGACGGCTTGAGGAGGCGCTGGAGGGAGACGCCAGTCGGTATAGCTTGTCGGGTGGAGCCGATCCGTGCTAGGGCATCTGCTTGGTCGTTGTCGGCCCTTGGCACGTGAAGGAACTCGCACCCTTCGAAGTATCCGCTTATCTGCTGGACGAGGAAATGATAGCTCGCCATGTTCGCGTCCTTGGCGTCCTAGTCGCCAGACGATTGCTGGACCACCAAGTCTGAGTCGCCGTAGCACAGGATCCGGCGTATGCCGAGCTCTTTGGCTAGACGGAGCCCATGTACGAGCGCCTCGTACTCGGCCACGTTGTTGGAGGCGGCGAAGTGGATCTGCAGCGTGTACTTGAGCTTGTCGCCTTTGGGAGAGGTGAGGACGATGCCGGCTCCCAAGCCGGTGCACATCTTGGACCCGTCAAAGTGCATCCGCCAATGGGTAGAGTCGGGAGCCGGCGGTAGGTACTGGGTTTCGGCCCAGTCGACGAGGAAGTCGGCCAATGCTTGCGACTTGATGGCGGTGCGGGGTTGATAGAAGATTGTGTAGGGTGCCAACGCAATGGCCCATTTGGCCACCCGGCCGGATGCATCCCGGCTGCCTATGATCTCGGCGAGCGGAGCAGTGCACACGACCGTGATGGGGTGCTCTTGGAAGTAAGGCTTCAGTTTCTTGGCAGCGAAGTACACCCCATAGCACATCTTCTGGTAGTGCGGGTAGTTTTGCTTAGAGCTGGATAGCACTTCGCTGAGATAGTACACCGGCCTCTGGACTAGCTGGGCTCGGCCTTCCTCCGGGCGCTGGACCACAACAACAGTGCTGACGACTCGGCTAGTCGCGGCGATGTAGAGGAGCATGGGCTCCTTTTCAGTCGGCGCAGCCAGGACAGGCGGGGTGGTCAGCATTTTCTTCAACTCATGGAAGGCTTGGTCGGCTTGATCATTCCACTCGAAGTGAGTGGACTTCTTCATGAGTCGGTACAGGGGGAGAGCCTTCTCGCCTAGTCGGCTGATAAAACGATTCAGGGAGGCTAAACAGCCAGTGAACTTCTGCACATCTCGCAGCTTGGTGGGAATCTCCATCCTCTCGATGGCCTTGATCTTGACGGGGTTGCATTCGATGCCGCGCTCGGAGACCAGGAAGCCCAACAGCTGGCCGGCTGGCACTCCGAACACGCACTTCTCAGGATTGAGCTTGATTTGGAATCAGCGCAAGTTGGCGAATGTTTCTTTCAGGTCTTCCAGCAAGGTACCGCGCTTCTCTGTCTTCACCACAATGTCGTCTACATAGACGTGGGCATTTCTGCCGAGTTGTTTCAAGAGGCATTTCTGCATGCAACGCTGAAAAGTGGCACCGGCATTTCTCAAGCCGAATGTCATTGTCAGGTAGCAGAAAGCTCCAAAGGGTGTGATGAAGGCAGTCTTCAGGCGGTCAGCCGGGTCCAACTTGATCTGATGGTACCCTGAGTACGCATCCAAAAAACTTAACAGCTTGCATCCGGCTTTGGAGTCTATTACTTGGTCAATCCGTGGCAGAGCAAACGGATCCTTTGGGCAGGCCTTGTTCAAACTGGTGTAGTCTATACACATACGCCACTTGTTATTCTTCTTCACAACCAGAACTGGGTTGGCTAGCCATTCTGGGAAGAATACTTCCATGATAAAGCCAGCGGCAAGGAGCCGGGCTATCTCTTCTCCCACAATTCTTCGCTTCTCTTCGGACAGTCGGCGGAGGGGTTGCTTGACCGGCTTCGCATCAGCTCGGACATGTAATTTGTGCTCGGCGAAATCCTTCGGGACACTCGGCATGTCCTTTGGGGACCATGCAAAGATGTCTCGATTCTCACAGAGGAAGTCGACGAGCTCGCCTTCCTATTTACTGTCCAAGCTTGCCCCAATGACAGCGAACCTCTCCGGGTTCTCCGGGTCCAGAGGTATCTTCTTTGTCTCTTTGGCAGGCTGGAAGGAGCCCTGCGCATCACAATCCTTGGGGTTGGGGGACAGGGCCGGCTGCTTGACGACCATGGCCACAACCCGTTCCAACATCTTCTTCTCTTCTGCCACCACGAGGGACTCGGCCAGCCGGCTACTGGCCATGGCGCACTCGATGGACTTCTTGTAGTCGCCGGCTACCGTGATGATCCCCTACCAGCTCGGCATCTTCATCTTCAGGTAGGCGTAGTGGGGCACAGCCATGAACTTGGCCAGGGCAGGTCGGCCGAGCAGTGCATGATAGGGGCTCTCCAAATCCACTACCTCGAACCATATTGCTTCTCGGCGAAAATTATCTTTGTCTCCGAAGAGAACATCCATTTTGATCTTGCCGATTGGGGAGCAAGACAGGCCAGGGACGATACCATGGAAGACGGTGCGGCTCGGCATGAGCTGCTTCGCTTTGACGTTCAGCTTCTCCATGGTATCGCGGTACAGTATGTTGATACTGCTTCCGCCGTCTATCAGGACGCGGGAAAATCTGGCAGCTCGCCTCTCCGTCGCGAGGGTGACATCCAAGACCATTGCATAGGAGCCAGGCGAAGGCATTACCTCTGGGTGGTCGGCCTAGCTCCAGTTGATTGGTTTTTCTGACCAGTGCATGAACTCGGGAGTGTTAGTGGCGACTGCATTCACTTCTTGATGCTGTCGGCGTCGGCTGCGCTTGTCGTCGGCTTGACTGGTGAAGACGACATAGGCGGCATGCTCTTCGGGGAATTTGTCTTGGATGGCGCCGACTGCCGGCCGAGCCGTCGGCTGCTGGGGGGCTGGAGGCGGCGGGCCGGGAGGCGGAGGCGGCAGCATCCCCTCGCCCTTGGTGATGCGGGTGAGCCAATGGCATTTCCGGGTTGTGTGGTTGGACGGCTTCGCGCCGCTGTGGAATTTGCATGGGGCATCAAGAGCCTGTTCGTAGGAGAAAGCCGGCTGCCAAGGCGGCCGGCCACCCTTCTTCTTGGGAGCGGGCCGTTCTTCGGGCTGCTCATCTTCAACGGTGGCCACCTGCCGACTGGAGGAAGTCAGCATGGGGGCCTTGCGCTTGTGGTCGTTCTGGTAGGGGCGCCGATTAGGGTCCCCAGCCGGCGTCTTGGGACCCGGAGCAATCACCTTCCCCGAGGCGTCTACTCGGAGTTCGGTCTTCATTGAGGAGTCGGCGGTGGCGTACTTGTCCGCGATGACCAGCAACTCGTCGAGGGTAGCCGGCTCGTCGCAGAGGAGTCGGTGCTTGAGGAGGGTGCCCTCTCGGCACCCGGCGGTTAAGTACTCGATGGCCTGGACCTCATGCACTCCCTCGCAGGAGTTGCGGAGCTCGGCCACCGCGTGAGGTAGTCGCGGGTCGACTCGCTGGGACCTTGGACGCAGAGGGAGAGCTGGCGAGGCTTGGGAGGCCGCTTGTAGGTGCTAGTGAAGTTGCGGACGAAGACTTCTGTGAAGTCCAGCCAACTGTTGATGCTGTAGGGCTTGAGGCTGTTGAGCCATGTGCGCGATGTGCCCTGCAGCATGAGGGGGACGTACTTCACGGCGACGCGTCGATTGCCATTGGCTATGCTGACGGCGGCGGAGTAGTCGATGAGCCAATCTTCCGGCTTCACTGAGCCGTTATACTTGGGCGTGTCTCTGGGGAGCGAGAACCCTTTGGGGAAGGGCTCGTCGCGGATGCGGGGGCCAAAGCATGGCGGGCCGACATCGTCTTCTTCTTCTAACGCCAAGGATCGAGCAAGGCGGTCGATCCTGTGGCGGGTGTCGTGCTCGCCGACTCCTTCTCGGCGGCCGAGTCGGTCGCCAAGAGTCGGGTGTGTGACAGGCGGCGGAGTGAGGCGTCTTTCTCTTCGAGGCGGGGGGAGGCAGATTTCCTTGGTGCTCTACTGCTCGAGGGCGGCCCTCCGCGTCGCGCTCGATGGTGATGCGAGTCTGGCTGCGGCTGGCAGCCGGTTTCTTTTCTTTCTTCTGGCGTGCGCCGCTCGTAGTCGGCGAGCGGGACGTCACGGCGTGCTCCCGGCGCGGGGGATGACTATCAGCACGGGCGCCGGCTTCGTGCCGTTCTGCAGCCGCGTCGATCAGCTGCTGGATCCGTCTTGTCATGTAGGGGAGTTCGTCGGCTCCCAGCCCATTGAGCTCTTCTGCGGCCGCCTGGGCGGCTCGCAAATTCTCGAGCGGGGTGGCGTAGACGGGGCGATCTGCCCCCAGCGTGCTGGCGACGGCCGCGCCGCGCTTCTGGACGAAGCCGGCTCGGCTCGGGCCGCTAAGCGGCGGCGTACCGAAGGCGGCGCGGTCGACTTCGCGCTGATGGGCCTCGGTGAGGCGTCTCATGGAGGCTATCTTCTGGCCCTCCGCGATGAGGGCGAGGCGGCGTGCCTCCAGGGTCTCGGCGTTGGCATCGGCCGGGATGGGGACGGAGAGGTCGTGCATCGCCGGGCGTTCTCGCCTGAGTTGGCGACGTGGCTGATGACCAGCGCTGCTGCCACTGTCAGCTCGAGGGAGGGGGTCGTCGAAGACCACCACGTCGGAGGGGTAGGCGTCAAGCGATGTAGTGTCGGAGTCGACAAGCATCGGGTCGGTGGAGCCAACCGACTCCACATCTGCAGCAAGCTCGCTGGAGACGTGAAGTTGGTCGAGGAGGCTGACGAGGCGGCTCTCGGGGTAGTCCATGCCTGCGTCGGACGCAGGCTCGTCGGAGATGCGAGTCTCGCCGAGCAGGTCCGCGAGGCGGCTTGCTGCGCAGGCGTCGTCGACGCCTTGCAGCGCGTCGAGGCAAACGCCATCGGGCGTAGCAGGCTGGCTGCGCTCGCGGGGGAGGAAGAGGGTTCCCGTCCAGAACAGGTCTCCGGACGACGGTGCACCTGGCCCCACGGTGGGCGCCAAATGTCGGGTGGTTGGTGCGACATATGCCAACGGGTGGCTTATCATTGTGGGTGCCAATAAGACGTCGCCGGTGCCTGGAAACGGGATGAGGCGAAGACATGCACGCCGGCGGATCTTACCCAGGTTCGGGGCTCTCCGAGGAGATAACACCCCTAGTCCTGCTCTGCGGGATCTCCGCATGATCACTAGATCAAGAAAGGTAGCTACAATCGCTCCTAGAGCTGTTTTGGGGTTCAAGGGAGAAGAAGAACAAGGCTAGCTCTACCTTCTCTCTATCTATGGTGTGTGTGCTATGCTTCGAAGCCAACCCTTTGCATGGGTGCTCCGGGGGGTTTATATAGGCCTACCCCCCGGGGGTACAATGGTAATCCGACTGGGCGCTAGTCCCAGCCGTCAGTGTCTACGCTCGCCGGCTTCTCCGCCGGCTGTTGGGTCCCGCCGACTGGTGGGTCCCGCCGGCTGCCGGCTTCTTGGTCGACAGGCCGGCCCCACCGCTTAGGGTCTTGTCGGCGGCTGCTTACTGTAGCCTCGCCTCTGATGACGAGGGCTTTGTCGAGGTAAGCATGGCTACAGTGGGCCGCCTCGGGGGCTCTCACTGTAGCCTTACCTCGTCTTGTCTCCTTAATGGGGCTCCTGCTTCGAGGAAGGGAGTAGCCGGCTTCTGGGGGCCGGCTACGCCCTTGGCCGACTGGGAAAAGCCGGGCCGCCTTCACGCCTCTCTCTGGCTGAAGGGGCCCGCCGCCTGTGGGCCGTACGGGAGTCTGTCGTGGATGACGTTGAGGCTAGCATGGCTACAGTGCCGAGCCGCACGGGAGACGGCCGTCCCGTACGGCCTCCTGTAGCCATGCCTGCCTCGGGCTTCGGGGGTAGTGGGCCGCACTGTGGCCACACCCCGTCTTGTCACCGTTATGTGGGAGTAGCTTTGGTGGTTGTGGTCTCAGCCGGCTTCTTGGAGTCGGCGTTCTTCTTGGTCGGCTTCTTGGAGTTGGCTACCCCGTAGTCGTCCCGGGGAGAGGTTGCTGAGGCTGGGTCGCCTTCCGGGAGTCGGCTTCAGAGGTAGCCGGCCAGGGAAGGCGGCCTAATGCTTGGAGTGCTTGGAGGCCCGAAGGCCCGATAATTTTTTCAGAAGAACCAGGGGCAGTCGGTTAGGCTACCCGTGGCCATTTACTCCGACACATAACGCTTCCGCTTTCGATCTACGAGGGTACGTGGACAACACTCTTCCCTCTCGTTGCTATGCATCACCATGATCCTGTGTGTGCATAGGAATATTTTTGAAATTACTATGTTCCCCAACAGTGGCATCCGAGCCAGGTTTTATGCGTAGATGTTATATGCACGAGTAGAACACAAGTGAGTTGTGGGCGATACAAGTCATACTGCTTACCAGCATGTCATACTTTGGTTCGGCGGTATTGTTGGATGAAGCGGTCCGGACCGACATTATACGTACGCTTACACGAGACTGGTTCTACCGACGTGCTTTGCACACAGGTGGCTGGCGTGTGTCAGTTTCTCCAACTTTAGTTGAACCGAGTGTGGCTACGCCCGGTCCTTGAGAAGGTTAAAACATCACTAACTTGACGAACTATCGTTGTGGTTTTGATGCGTAGGTAAGAACGGTTCTTGCTCAGCCCATAGCAGCCACGTAAAACTTGCAACAACAAAGTAGAGGACGTCTAACTTGTTTTTGCAGGGCATGTTGTGATGTGATATGGTCAAGACATGATGCTATATTTTATTGTATGAGATGATGATGTTTTGTAACCGGGTTATCGGCAACTGGCAGGAGCCATATGGTTGTCACCTTATTGTATGCAATGCAATCGCCCTGTAATGCTTTACTTTATCACTAAGCGGTAGCGATAGTCGTAGAAGCATCAGTTGGCGAGACGACAACGATGCTACGATGGACATCAAGGTGTCGCGCTAGTGACGATGGTGATCATGACGGTGCTTCGGAGATGGAGATCACAAGCACAAGATGATGATGGCCATATCATATCACTTATATTGATTGCATGTGATGTTTATCTTTTATGCATCTTATCTTGCTTTGATTGACGGTAGCATTATAAGATGATCTCTCACTAAATTTCAAGGTATAAGTGTTCTCCCTGAGTATGCACTGTTGCGAAAGTTCTTCGTGCTGAGGCACCACGTGATGATCGGGTGTGATAGGCTCTACGTTCAAATACAACGGGTGCAAAACAGTTGCACACGCGGAATACTCAGGTTAAACTTGACAAGCCTAGCATATGCAGATATGGCCTCGAAACACTGAGACCGAAAGGTCGAGCGTGAATCATATAGAAGATATGATCAACATAGTGATGTTCACCATTGAAAACTACTCCATCTCACGTGATGATCGGACATGGTTTAGTTGATATGGATCACGTGATCACTTAGATGATTAGAGGGATGTCTATCTAAGTGGGAGTTCTTTAATAATTTGATTAACTGAACTTTAATTTATCATGAACTTAGTCCTGATAGTATTTTGCAAATAATGTTGTAGATCAATAGCTCGCGTTGTTGCTTCCCTATGTTTTATATGTGTTCCTAGAGAAAACTAAGTTGAAAGATGATAGTAGCAATGATGCGGACTGGGTCCGTGATCTGGGATTTATCCTCATTGCTGTACAGAAGAATTATGTCCTTGATGCACCGCTAGGTGACAGACCTATTGCAGGAGCAGATGCAAACATTATGAACGTTTGGCTACCTCAATATGCTGACTACTTGATAGTTTAGTGCACCATGCTTAACGGCTTAGAATCGGGACTTCAAAGACGTTTTGAACGTCATGGACCATATGAGATGTTCCAAGAGTTGAAGTTAATATTTCAAGCAAATACCCAAGTTGAGAGATATGAAGTCTCCAACAAGTACTATAGCTAAAAGATGGAGGAGAATAGCTCAAGCAGTGAGCATGTGCTCATATTGTCTGGGTACTACAATTGCTTGAATCAAGTGGGAGTTAATCTTCCAGATAAGATAGTGATTGACAGAATTCCCTAGTCACCATCACCAAGTTAGTAGAACTTCGTGATGAACTATAGTATGCAAGGGATGACGAAAACGATTCCCGAGCTTTTCATGATGATGAAATCGATGAAGGTAGAAATCAAGAAAGAGCATCAAGTGTAGATGATTAACAAACATCTAGCCTTTCTTGCAACAATTTAGTTTCTAAATGCTTATGCCTCTTGCAATATCTATCTTCCCTATTTGGTGTGTACTTGCAAACCCAATGCACTCCACAAAAATTGACATGTTTATAGGAGACATTTTCATCATAATAGTGCAATCATCATTAGTACTATGGATATTCAAGGAGTTCATACTAACAACATTGCAATCATGCTCATCATTCAAAGATTTAGTGCCAAACATTTTAATGCATTCTTCTTCTAACACTTTGGCACAATTTTCCTTTCCATCATACTCACGAAAGATATTAAAAAGATGAAGCGTATGAGGTAAACTCAATTCCATTTTTTTTGTAGTTTTCTTTTATAAACTAAACTAGTGCTAAAACAAGAAACAAAAGGATTCGATTGCAAGATCTAAAGATATACCTTCAAGCACTCACCTCCCCGGCAACGGCACCAGAAACTGCTTGATGTCTACTATGCAACCTTCTTCTTGTAGACGTTGTTGGGCCTCCAAGTGCAGAGGTTTGTAGGACAATAGCAAATTTCCCTCAAGTGGATGACCTAAGGTTTATCAATCCATGGGAGGCGTAGGATGAAGATGGTCTCTCTCAAGCAACCCTGCAACCAAATAACAAAGAGTCTCTTGTGTCCCCAACACACCCAATACAATGGTAAATTGTATAGGTGCACTAGTTCAGCGAAGAGATGGTGATACAAGTGCAATATGGATGGTAGATATAGGTTTTTGTAATATGAAAATATAAAAACAGCAAGGTAACTAGTGGTAAAAGTGAGCGTAAACGGTATTGCAATGCTAGGAAACAAGGCCTAGGGTTCATACTTTCACTAGTGCAAGTTCTCTCAACAATAATAACATAATTGGATCATATAACTATCCCTCAACATGCAACAAAGAGTCACTCCAAAGTCACTAATAGCAGAGAACAAACAAACAGATTATGGTAGGGTACGAAACCACCTCAAAGTTATCCTTTCTGATCGATCTATTCAAGAGTCCGTAGTAAAATAACATGAAGCTATTCTTTCCGTTCGATCTATCATAGAGTTCGTACTAGAATAACACCTTAAGATACAAATCAACTAAAACCCTAATGTCACCTAGATACTCCAATGTCACCTCAAGTATCCGTGGGTATGATTATACGATATGCATCACACAATCTCAGATTCATCTATTCAAACCAACACATAGAACCTCAAAGAGTGCCCCAAAGTTTCTACCGGAGAGTCAAGACGAAAACGTGTGCCAACCCCTATGCATAGGTTCATGGGCGGAACCCGCAAGTTGATCACCAAAACATACATCAAGTGAATCAATAGAATAACCCATTGTCACCACGGTTATCCCACGCAAGACATACATCAAGTGTTCTCAAATCATTAAAGACTCAATCCGATAAGATAACTTCAAAGGGAAAACTCAATCCATTACAAGAGAGTAGAGGGGGAGAAACATCATAAGATCCAACTACAATAGCAAAGCTCGCGATACATCAAGATCGTATCATCTCAAGAACACGAGAGAGAGAGAGAGAGAGAGAGAGATCAAACACATAGCTACGGGTACATACCCTCAGCCCCGAGGGTGAACTACTCCCTCCTCGTCATGGATAGCGCCGGGATGATGAAGATGGCCACCGGTGAGGGGTCGCCCCTCCGGCAGGGTGCCGGAACAGGGTCCTGCTTGGTTTTTGGTGGCTACAGAGGCTTGCGGCGGCGGAACTCCCGATCTATTATGTTCCCCGATGGTTTTAGGGTATATGGAGATATATAGGCGAAAGAAGTCGGTCAGGGGAGCCACGAGGGGCCCACGAGGGTGGAGGGCGCGCCCAGGGGGTGGGCGCGCCCCCTGCCTCGTGCTCTCCTCGTTGATACCCTGACGTGCACTCCAAGTCTCCTGGATTGCTTTCTCTCCAAAAATAACTTCTCCCGAAGGTTTCATTCCGTTTGGACTCTGTTTGATATTCCTTTTCTTCGAAACACTGAAACAAGGGAAAAAACAGGAACTGGCACTGGGCTCTGGGTTAATAGGTTAGTCCCAAAAATAATATAAAAGTGTTTAATAAAGCCCGTAAACATCCAAAACAGAATATATATAATAGCATGGAACAATCAAAAATTATAGATACATTGGAGACGTATCAAACCCCTCGGTATTTGATACTGGTTCAGTTGCTAAAAGTAGTAACTCAAAACGGGAGTTGCAGAATGAACAGAGACTAGTTAAAGATGAAGTGACGATGTGTGTTGGAAGTGGTTCCAAGATTGATATGATCATCATCGCACACTCCCTATACTTTCGGGATTAGTGTTGAACCTAAATAAGTGTTATTTGGTGTTTGCGTTGAGCATGAATATGATTTGATCATCTTTATTGCAATACGGTTATTCATTTAAGTTAGAGAATAATTGTTGTTCTTTTTACATGAATAAAACCTTCTATGGTCATACACCCAATGAAAATGGTTTGTTGGATCTCGATCGTAGTGATACACATATTCATAATATTGAAGCCAAAAGATGCAACGTTAATAATGATAGTGCACCTTATTTGTGGCACTGCCGTTTAGGTCATATTGTGTAAAGCGCATGAAGAAACTCCATGCTGATGGGATTTTGGAATCACTTGATTATGAATCACTTGATGCTTGCGAACCATGCCTTATGGGCAAGATGACTAAGACTCCGTTCTCCGGAACAATGGAGCGAGCAACTGACTTATTGGAAATAATACATACTGATGTATGCGATCCGATGAGTGTTGAGGCTCGCGGTGGGTATCGTTATTTTCTGACCTTCACAGATGATTTTAGCATATATGGGTATATCTACTTGATGAAACATAAGTCTGAAACATTTGAAAAGTTCAAAGAATTTCAGAGTGAAGTGGAAAATCATCGTGACAAGAAAATAAAGATTCTACAATCTGATCACGGAGATGAATATTTTAGTTACGAGTTTGGTCTTCAATTAAAACAATGTGGAATAGTTTCACAAATTCGTGCCACCTGGAACACCACAGCATAATGGTTCCGAACGTCATCACCGTACTTTATTGGATATAGTGCAATCTATGATGTTTCTTATCGATTTACCACTATCGTTTTGGGGTCACGCATTAGAGACAACTGCATTCACGTTAAAAAGGGCACCATCTAAATCCGTTGAGACGACACCGTATGAACTGTGGTTTAGCAAGAAACCTAAGCTGTCGTTTCTTAAAGTTTGGGGTTGCGATGCTTATGTGAAAAAAGTTTCATCCTGATAAGCTCAAACCCAAATCGGAGAAATGTGTCTTCATAGGATACCCAAAGGAGACAGTTGGGTACACCTTCTATCACAGATCCGAAGGCAAGACATTTGTTGCTAAGAATGGATCCTTTCTAGAGAAGGAGTTTCTCTCGAAAGAAGTGAGTGGGAGGAAAGTAGAACTTGATGAGGTAACTGTACCTGCTCCCTTATTGGAAAGTAGTTCATCACAGAAATCTGTTCCTGTGACTCCTACACCAATTAGTGAGGAAGCTAATGATGATGATCATGTAACTTCAGATCAAGTTACTACCGAACCTCGTAGGTCAACCAAAGTGAGATCCGCACCAGACTGGTACTGTAATTCTGTTCTGGAGGTCATGTTACTTGACCATGACGAACCTACGAACTATGAGGAAGCGATGATGAGCCCAGATTCCGCGAAATGGCTTGAGGCCATGAAATCTGATATGGGATCCATGTATGAGAACAAAGTGTGGACTTTGGTTGACTTGCCCGATGATCGGCAAGCCATAGAAAATAAATGGATCTTTAAGAGGAAGACGGACGCTGATAGTAGTGTTACTATCTACAAAGCTAGACTTGTCGAAAAAGGTTTTTGACAAAGTTCAAGGTGTTGACTATGATGAGATTTTCACACTCGTAGCGATGCTTAAGTCTGTCCGAATCATGTTACCAAATTACCACATTTTATGAAATCTGGCAAATGGATGTCAAAACTACATTCCTTAAATGGGTTTCTTAAATAAGAGTTGTATATGATGCAACCAGAAGGTTTTGTCGATCCTAAAGGTGCTAACAAAGTGAGCAAGCTCTGGCGATCCATCTATGGACTGGTGCAAGCATCTCGGAGTTGGAATATATACTTTGATAAAGTGATCAAAGCATGTGGTTTTATACAGACTTACGGTGAACCCTGTATTTACAAGAAAGTGAGTGGGAGCACTACAACATTTCTGATAAGTATATGTGAATGACGTATTGTTGATCAGAAATAATGTAGAATTTTCTGGAAAGCATAAAGGAGTGTTTGAAAAGAGTTATTCAAAGAAAGACCTCGATGAAGCTGCTTACACATTGAGCATCAAGATCTATAGAGATAGATCATGACGTTTGATAAGTTTTTTCAATGAGTACATACCTTGACACGATTTTGAAGTAGTTCAAAATGGAACAGTCAAAGAAGGAGTTCTTGCCTGTGTTGCAAGGTCTGAAGTTGAGTAAAGACTCAAAACCCGACCACAGCAGAAAATAGAAAGAGAATGAAAAGTCATTCCCTATGCCTCAGTCATAGGTTCTATAAAGTATGCTATGCTGTTTACCAGTCCTATTGTATACCTTAGCATCTTTCTGGCAAGGGAGTACAATAGTGATCTAGGAGTAGATCACTGGACAGCGGTCAAAATTATCCTTAGATGATTAAGGAAATATTTCTCGGTTATGGAGGTGATAAAAGAGTTCGTCGTAAAGAGTTACGTCGATGCAAGCTTTTTACATCAATCTAGATGACTCTAAGTCTCGATCAGGATACATATTGAAAGTGGGAGCAATTAGCTAGAGTAGCTCCGTGTAGAGCATTGTAGACATAGAAATTTGCGAAATACATACGGATCTAAATGTTGCAGACCCGTAGACTAAACTTCTCTCACAAGCAAAACATGATCACTCTTTGGGTATTAATCACATAGCGATGTGAACTAGATTATTGACTCTAGTAAACCCTTTGGGTATTAGTCACATGGAGATGTGAACTAATTACATAAAGATGTGAACTAGATTATTGACTCTAGTGCAAGTGGGAGACTGAAGGAAATATGCCCTAGAGGCAATAATAAAGTTATTATTTATTTCCTTATTTCATGATAAATGTTTATTATTCATGCTAGAATTGTATTAACCGGAAACATAATACATGTGTGAATACATAGACAAACAGAGTGTCACTAGTATGCCTCTACTTGACTAGCTCATTGGTCAAAGATGGTTATGTGTCCTAACCATAGACATGAGTTGTCATTTGATTAACGGGATCACATCATTAGGAGAATGATGTGATTGACTTGACCCATTCCGTTAGCTTAGCACTTGATCGTTTAGTATGTTGCTATTGCTTTCTTCATGACTTATACATGTTCCTATGACTATGAGATTATGCAACTCCCGTTTACCAGAGGAACACTTTGTGTGCTACCAAACGTCACAATGTAACTGGGTGATTATAAAGGTGCTCTACAGGTGTCTCCGAAGGTACTTGTTGAGTTGGCGTATTTCGAGAATAGGATTTGTCACTCCAATCGTCGGAGAGGTATCTCTGGGCCCACTCGGTAATACACATCACTATAAGCCTTGCAAGCATTGTAACTAATGAGTTAGTTGCGGGATGATGTATTACGGAACGAGTAAAGAGACTTGCCGGTAACGAGACTGAACTAGGTATTGAGATACCGACGATCAAATCTCGAGCAAGTAACATACCGATGACAAAGGGAACAACGTATGTTGTTATGCGGTTTGACCAATAAAGATCTTCGTAGAATATGTAGGAGCCAATATGAGCATCCAGGTTCCGCTATTGGTTATTGACCGGAGACGTGTCTCGGTCATGTCTACATAGTTCTCGAACCCGTAGGATCCGCACGCTTAACGTTCGGTGACAATTTGTATTATGAGTTTATGTGTTTTGATGTACTGAAGGTAGTTCGGAGTCCCGGATGAGATTGGGGAGATGATGAGGAGTCTCAAAATGTTCGAGGCGTAAAGATCGATATATTGAACAACTATATTCGGACATCGGAAAGGTTCTGAGTGATTCGGGTATTTTTCGGAGTACCGAAGAGTTACGGGAATTCACCGGGGAGTATATGGGCCTTATTGGCCTTTAGGGGAAAGAGAGAGGGAAGGCTGCGCGCGCCCCCAATGCTTAGTCCGAATTGGACTAGGGGGAGGGGCGGCGCCCCCTCCTTCCTTCTCTTCTCTTTTCCCTTTCCTTCTCTCCTACTCCTACTACTTGGAAGGGCTCCTAGTTCTAATAGGAAAAGGGGAATCCTACTCCCGGTGGGAGTAGGACTCCCCTAGGGCACACCATAGAGAGGGCCGGCCCTCCCCCTCCTCCACTCCTTTATATACGGGGAGGGGGGCACCCCTTGGAGACACAACAATTGATCATCGATCTCTTAGCCGTGTGCGGTGACCCCCTCCACCATATTCCACCTCGGTAATATCGTAGCGGTGCTTAGGCGAAGCCCTGCGTCGGTAGCATCATCAACACCGTCATCACGCCGTCGTGCTGACGGAACTCTCCCGCAAAGCTCTGCTGGATCGGAGTTCGTGGGACATCATTGAGCTGAACGTGTGCTGAACTCAGAGGTGCAGTGCGTTCAGTACTTGGATCGGTCGGATCGTGAAGACGTACGACTACATCAACCGTGTTGACATAACGCTTCCGCTTTCGGTCTACGAGGGTACGTGGACAACACTCTTCCCTCTCATTGCTATGCATCACCATGATCCTGTGTGTGCGTAGGAATATTTTTGAAATTACTACGTTCCCCAATAGTATACGTACCAATCTCCCTACATATAGCCAGGTCGACTATAATTCGTTTTCCCCATGCAGCGATAGACTTACCTCACTAGTTATGTCTCTCCCTTTCTCGGACACACAACGGTTGATCTTCCTATGTAGTTACGTATGCTTACCATAACCATATCGTCTCCGCTCATTATCCTTGCATACCTCCCGACCCGTCTCTCACACGCACGTGCATTGACAGACAGACATCCCCGGCCCTCTCGTATTGATATGGCACTCGTACCCTCCGTTAGTCTAGCAGGCCTCTCCCACCATTTGTGAGACGCCACTCCACCACCAACCCTCCAACACTCTACCTTTGTATTTCTCCCAACCTTATTCCTCTGCTACACATATCCATGGGTGTCGATCGATCTCCCTCTATACATAGCTAGGTCTCTCTCCTTCTCCACACATATACTAGTCGATCTACCTCTCTATAGTTAGGTCTCTGCCCCC
>NC_057808.1:459901687-459902369 GCF_018294505.1 Triticum aestivum | reverse complement strand
ATAGTCGAACGTTGTAGGTAGGTAAACATGCCACAGAGAAAAACTGCACCTCTACCCTCTCAAATTCCAGTAGGCCAGCTGCCATGTATCTTTGACGTGGGCAAACACAAATTCGATGGCACTCTTTATCGATCGCGCAACCACACACTTCATCCCTGTTTTCGATTCTATTGATATCTCACGCCGATGATCCCTCCACTCTCTTCTCGTGGATCGCTCCCTGTATATATGATATATCCATGACTCTGTTTCACACATATTGCATATGTTACATTTTTTTGTTTGAGATATCATCAACACATTGCCTCTGTTTCGCACAAACCATCTCTCTCACACCCACCCACGTACGTACCTGCACCTAAAGAAGAGGTGCACGCAGGACACACGTACTCACGTCTCGTTCCCGGCCACACCCGTGCGGGTACATGGTGGAGTTCGTTTCTGTACGAAAAGGCAGCCCACGTGATAATTTGACGCGTGTAGCGGTTGTTTACTCGAAGGAGGGTCAGGTACCATGCCTAGACGGAACAAAGTTCGACTTGACGCGTTAGTATTAAATAAAGTTACATATTCCTCAAGGACGCAGGTTCGGTGCCTTAAGGCACCGAAGCATAGTCCATTCCTCAATGGCACGTAGTACAGAATATAAAACGATTGCTGTGGGGAAAATGGAAAAATCCGC